>NW_027262187.1:0-22500 GCF_902827115.2 Pseudochaenichthys georgianus | reverse complement strand
CTTTTACACATTAACCCGTACAACAGAGACATCCTTGATAGCGACCATAATATTAGTTGGAAATGGCGGGGATTGAACCGGGGGCCTCATACATGCAAAGCATGCGCTCTACCACTGAGCTACATCCCCTGTGTTTTCTTTCATTGCTTTCTCTTTCCTTCAGATCCTTGGATAAAGGAAGATATCAGAATGATACACATTAAGTTAATTCTGCCCATACTAGGCTTTAAAATCTGAATTGCTCTCTACTTTTCTCAGGTTCATCCTTGATTTGAGCCCGGGACCTCTCGTACCCTAATGGAGAATGATAAAAAAACTCAACATGTTTTATCTTTCTTTTGCACACCACTATACAACCCTGTCTCCTAAAAATTATGTTCCCACAGAACTAAACTGCATTCTCAATTACGTTTAGCTAGAAACGTATTTTCTCCCACGTTACGTTAGTTATGAACGTATCTCAAATACGTTTATTTTCTACATATCTTCTAGAAGCATATTTTCTTCCACGTTACGTTAGTTATGAATGTAACTTAAATACGTTTATTTTCTACATATCTTTGCCATTTATTGTCTTGCTTATAATAATGATAATTAGTTATTTATAAATATCATTTTAGAGCACACCTTTGAAATCGACAATCGGGCTCGATATATGGTTACATTAAAATCAGTAGGCGAGGCTGTAATTTCGCCAGCTGTTACTCTCATGAGCGAGGCAGAACATAATAGTTTTAACATGCCAAAAAGCTGCTGTGTCGTTTATTGCACCTCAAACATTAAAACAAATCCAGAGTTACGTGTTTCTGTACTTCCTCTAAGAAGAAAGGACAATAACAGAAGAGCTCTGTGGCTTCAGGCTTGATCGCCGTTCAAATGACAGCGCTGGTTTCCCCAAAAGTGGGCGGGGCTGTAAAGTGAAGTAGATTTACTCTCATCTATTATTCAAAACCATTCTATTTATTCTAACGTAAATTACATGCCAGTGTTTTATCTTTTATTTATTTGTTTTTATTTTAAATCGTATAATGTCGGACTTTTTTTCCGTCTGTGAGGAAAAGAAATGGGGCTCAGAGCCTCAAAATACTGAAATCTGTATTTTTTAAAATCTTTTCCTTCTAATTTATTATTCTTTTCTAAATAACACACTGTTATTTACTCAACAATAACACACAATTATCCTTGTTTTTATTTATTCATTTAATTCTATAATCTTGGGCTTTTTAGTCGTAAATAAAGTCACCGGAAACAGACGGGACATTTTGAGCGATACACACCACAAACCCACTAAACTGATTACCCAAGATCCTCAGCTTGAAGCTTGTTGATTGGATGTTTTAGCCGCAATGCACGCTGGGATATGGTGTTGATATGATATGGAGATATGATATCCGACAACGAAAAATAAAATAATACCTAATTCAGAGTGTGCTTGCTTTTCTCTTTGGAAGTCATCACATAACGGCATTGTAATACACAGTTCGGCTGCATTAAATATTACACATCTGCCGTAATTCTTTATTTATAGAGAGAGACAAACAGGAGAACTGCTGCCAAAACTGAATACTTGACGTGGATCATAAATATATCAACAATTAAACAACATCTTCAATTTATTTTCACAAAATACGTCTCCTTGCAGTATCAATAGTAATTCGGCTGACTTTTATATTTGATCCAATTGGTATATAGGTTATATTTACACCATAACGGTGCACAGCTGATAGAAAAGGACTTGTAGTTTTTAAAGATATTACTGATTTTCTTTGAATATAAGAATCTAAATACTGAGTTGAGAGAATAGTCAGGGGATTTGGGTAATGGGCGACACATCTATGGAATCACAATTTAAATAGCTTACTATTAAATGACGGATAGCCTATGCCTTTCTGTCTGTGATGTTTTACAAATCAGATATTAATGTGTAGAAGTAAAACAAGAGAAATAGTATAGCAATATCCTGTAAAATTATGTAAAAACATGAATAAAACTACACATCTTCAGATGTTATACATAAGTGTCTACACTAATAATACAAAGTTATTATTAGTATGCTGTGTGTAGCTTGTGTGCACCGCCTAGTGGTTAAAGCATGTTATTGAATTATTTTTGTTGAATAATCTTATTTGATCAAAACAATATTAAGAGTACATACTTTCATAGGGGAAAAGTAGAAGGTCAATGATAGAAATATAGAATATAAAAAGTCAAGAAGATACTAAGTGATCTCTACAATAAAACAGTTTAGTGCTGGATGTACAAAGATATTAATAGGAGGATGTGCAAAACAGAAAAACGAATTAACCTTTATTAACACATTAAAAAATACTTTAGGTTAAGGTCTTCTTTTAAACAAGAAAAAAGCTCTGGGGGTATCTATCTACAGATGAATATTAAGCCTGACAAAGTACTTAACGTCTAAAATATTGCTTTCCTGCAATGTTAACTATGTTGAAACACTTATTAGGGCCTGATCACGTAGTGCAAAGACCTATTGAAATCGTCAGTATTATTAGGGCCTGAGCACGTAGTGCAAAGACCTATTGAAATCGTCAGTATTATTATTCTTCTGTTACCGGTTCTGCACTTTCGACCTGTTTTTGAGGGGGTTACGACACTATTCATGTAGCGACATTTGGCAACGCCGCCAGGACCGGTGAAAATGTTAACATTCTGGATTCGATGGGAGAACATTTTTCAACTTGCTCTCTAGCGCCACCTGTGTAACTTCAGTGTTTCGAAAAATTTACAAAGTCGCAGCGTAAGTCTGACGGACCTGACATTTTGCACACTTATCCGGGTGGAACAGCTCTACATATTATCCTCTCATATCCCGAAGCTCCGCCTACTTTGATTTTTTTTAAATTAGCATAATGTGAAAAACATTGAAATATGAACTTAAATTCCAATTTCTTGATTTTCCAAACCAAACTTAGTGCACAGCATCAATGGAGGGGCAGACACATTACCGTACAAAATGAGCACGAGGTGTGGAAAAATGTGGCCGACATCAATCAAAACGTATTAGCAAAAGGGTGTGGCCTACACATAAATGCTCACAATTCATCCAAAATGTATCCAAATATCACAGATTTCGGTGGATAGGTTCAGTGTGTCTTGGGGAATAGGCACAACAAACAATGTTCATTTCGGACAATAGGGGGCGCCAAAAACACAACTAATTTATATATCAAGAACCGATGGACTAAAAAAATATGTATTGTCATAGACATACTGGCAGGGTGAGTATAAACTGAGATTTAAAGGGTCGCAACCAATGAAAAATGTGGGCATGTCCTATTCAGTTTTTTCTCGAAATCGAAGGGTTAAAAAATGTACCGAGCCATAAATAGGGGAGAAAATTAGTTACGGCCTTTAAATTCGGAACGCATGTCACAGCCCACAACCTTTTCCAGACTGTAGAAAAAAATCGGACGTTTTAGCAAATATGTCTCAGTAGCGCCTCCTATTGTGTGGTAGTCAAATATAGTTTCTTCGAACTACCCAAAACTTGGCACAGAGATTCCTCATGGAAATGCGGACATATTTCAAAATGGCTTCCATTATCTCCGCCCCCCATGAAGTCGGCCATTTTGAAATATGTCCATTTTAAGCGCATTTTCGCATACTTGTCCTAGGAAAATGATCGGAAAAATTTCAAACCAGGACAAGATCATCCCATATCCAATGTGATGCTAAATTGCGAATGAATAGTTGACTGCTCAAACGGGGAGCTCGTAAGCTAACGGAACATGTACCAATTTTGACGATTTAAATGCCACAAAATCGTTAAAATGACTTTCGGACGCAAAACTTGGAACACACGTCACAACCCACGTCTTTTTCCAGACTGTACAAACAAAATGTACATTTTTGTACACCAGCTCAGTAGCGCCCCCTATTGTGCGATAGTCACATATAGTTTCTCCAAACTACCCCAATCTTGCCACAGACATTACTGATGGAATTGCGGACATATTTCAAAATAGCTTCCATTAGCCCCGCCCCCCAGAAAGTCGGCCATTTTGAAAAATCTGTGTTATTCATGCATTTAAGCGCTTTTTCGCAAACACCTCCTCGGGAAAAGATCGGGAAAATTCCAGTCCAGGACAAGTTAAGCCCATATCCAATATCATGTTAAATTGCGAATAAAATAGTTGCTAGCTAAATCGGGGCGAACGTAGGCTAACAGAGAATGTACCATTTTTGACGATTTACATGTCTCAAATGACTCCAAACTACTCGCATATTTTTCCAGATATTCACGAAACGCTGTATACACATTGCTATTATGATGGCACACAAATTTACCAGCAACAGCTCTGCTTATTAATTTCCCACATTAACCATAAACACCCAATACATATAAAAGTCCTAAACAATGTATGGTGAAATGTTTTCCATCTTTGTTTTTCTATCTATGACTACAAACAGTATTTCCACTACAAGCAGAACAGTAACAAATCTTTCTATGCAATACAATAGAACAGTATGTGTTCACAGCCAATCCACGATTTAATGAGTATTTCCTTTGTGCCAAGAGCTGATTTAGTATGTTGCATCAACGACCTTTTCAATTAAATTGACAATTCTTTTGTGTCATTAATAGTGTGTGAAACCAGGCCGAGTGAGTGACATGGTGTTCATTTCCACTATGCCAAAGCAGTTTACAGTTGCTGACGGTGTAAGGTAATATATATTGTCCTAAGTAATTGTATGTAGCCTGCTACAACTTTGTGATTGTTGTCTGAGTGTAAAATTGTCTTAATTATCATATAAACATGTTCAAAGGAGTACACGTTACAAGGCCGTGCGGGGGGAGCTGCCAGACCCAGATGTCCTCAAAGTCAGCGAGGTATACAAGGACCTCTCAGCAGACATCGCACCACGAAAAAAAAAACGAATGGCTCACGACTCAACTCAACGACTAACACTCTTTCAGAGGATATGTTGGAAATGTACACATTATATATATGTTTTGCATCTACTTTCTGGATATTGTACATCTGTTCATCTGGTATATAAACTAACATTACTTAAATATGCAGACTAATTGACGAAATGTTTAAATATATATTTTACCCCCCCGATATAACATCAACCTATGTTTTGTAAAAGTTTATTAAATTAATCAGTGAAATGTTATCATATTGTGGATTTATTAAATTATGTATTTTCCTTTGTTATTTGTGTGTGTGTTTGTTTTGAGGATATAATTCATTAGTACCTAAACATAGTATGGTATAACTGCTTTTTGTAATGAAATACACAATTGGTTTGGGAGCAAGACATATTTTAATCGTTGTTGCCCAGGCTTGCCGTAATGAATGGAAACTTATCTCCCGATTATAACATTGTGTAACTTGCTGCTGTTAAATACCGTCAAACTATGTGCAATAGGCCTATGTGCTTTATGTGCAATATATACTTTATATACATATGCCATCTTTAATAACTGTAATATACTGCTAAATCCTAAGAACTGCTACAGGATTTGATTTGTAGATTTGATTTGTGTTTCATCTGTTTTTTTGAAAATGATGTAACTTTTTATCTTTTTTTTAGCATTTATTATATTATAACTTAGTACTTTTTTAGCATATTGTTTATTATATTATAACTTAGTACTTTTTAACGCATGTAAGATATTCAACACTAAGCCGTCTGTGGCTCTTTCCTGCTGTAACGCTGCAAATGTCCCCTCTGTGGGACTAATAAAGGTATTCTGTTTCTGATAACTGGACGAATTTGTACAAAGGGGCACACAGCAATGTAGTGCCGACTTTCTTACACGCTGGAAGGCCAATCGCTTTACTTTACCCCGAAATCCGCTCATTTTTGCTCTCGGTGTGACATAAACTATCAAGCTGTCAAAGTTCTGTACTCAAACCGGAAGTACTCAGCCGCACACCCAGCCGCCGGAAGTTGATAGACGCCATCTTGTGCACAGAGCCTAAAGAACACGTAATTTAAACCAGCAGGATGTCAACAGAGGAGAAGAGCCGGTCTCATTTAGTGCCATGTGATTATCCTGTAATGAGTAACATACACGGTGTTGATCGACTATATAAACAGTTCATTTATTGTCTCGATACATGTGTTGTGTAAGACATTTGAATCAATTTGATACGTCAATATTAAATGTACCTTTATTTTGAAAAACTTTATTGTGAAGGACAAACCGGATGTCACATTTCCGGTATTGCCGGTTTAGGGAGAGACTTAATTCAGGTAGCTTGCCTTGGCTGTCTGCGTGCACGGAGGTTTTGTCGTCAACAGACTCATTCAACTACCCACTTCTCGGTACATAGAAACCATGCTCCACGTTGTCAAACGTGAGTAATATCGGAATTGGTGTGTTATACTGAAATGTGTTGACCTATACTTTATACTTTATTTATATATATGTATGCTTTTCATTGGAACACGCGGTGGGTGTGTGCAGTGCTAATGCTAATACCTAGCGCCACTTGTTTTGATGTACGTTTTTGTTGGTAACCTCGCTAGTTTGTATCTTTTAGTGTTGAGGTGGGCACCGTTAGATTCTGTGTCTCCTTGCGGTCATAAACAATGTTTTGGATGTGGAGCTAGGATAAGTAATAAGGGAGCTAGGAGTGATTTTCGGTGCAGTAATAGGTTAGCATTTTTAGCTCGGGGCTAATTCAGAGACTCACTGTTAGCATTGTGTGTTTTTTGTGAAAAAATAAATGAAAAAGATCAGTTAAATTAGTTTTTTTTCCCCGTTCTATGGATATAAAATATTCATAGTTTATTAAATATTAAGGTTCCTTAGACGTTGTTTCCTGCAAATGACACGATTTCGGATCCGTGGGGCCTAAGAGGATAACAGAGTATGTTTTATTTGCATTTTATTTATTTTTTCACAACAGTTGTATTTGGATGGAATGAATACCTATAGTGATAATTCAAAGTAATACAATGATTTTTACAGTGAAAACGTTCAAATGGAACTGATAGTTCCCAAATTACCCAGAGGTGAGGTGGACTTTATTTTTCTAAACCTCTCTAAAAAGGTCAAATTTCACTTGTTTTGCATCAATCTTGATACAGGGTACTTATTATATGTTATAGTTTGGATTCCTAAAGCTTTTAGTTTACTAAACCCATCATTCAAGGGTGGTTTTCACTATAAGTAATGTTTTGTTTTTAGGCGGACATTAGAATTTACATGTTTTTACTATGTTCCATCTGAATTTACTTTAAAATAAAAACATCTCTATTGTACGGTGGCCCTGAAGTGCAAGACACCACAGCATTTCACAAAACACAACAGAATTTCACAAAACGCCACAGCATTTCACAAATCGCCACAGCATTTCAGAAAACACAACAGCATTTCACAAAACGCCGCAGCATTTCACAAAACGCCGCAGCATTTCACAAAACGCCGCAGCATTTCACCAACCTGATCTCACCAGAATGCGTGACTCCACCACGACTCCTTAACACCACAATGCGTGGTGGAGTCACGAACTTTGTTACATTTGCGTGTCGGCACCACGCAAACAACCCCAATGTAAAGTGAATGAGGCTCCTTTGTCGTGGTGCACACACGCATTTCTACAACGTGCATTGTGTGTAATGCAACTGTTATTTTTATTAAATTAGTTATTTTTTAAGGAAGGCCAGAGCTTCAGCTGTGTCAAATAGATTGTTCCCTTCAGTTAACGTTATTTAAAAGATAATGATCATGTCCCCTGTATTGTATTACGAGCGTCCATTCCCATTGGATAACGGAGAATTTTACACCCGGAAGTAAGTAGCCTATTCTCCTTACTGTCGATTGATTTTACAGTGATATCTGCACTACTCATCGACTAAAAAACACCAAATTGTCCTTGTTAATTACACAACATTGATTGGTTTGAATTGTGTACAATGCTTTTGTATTTTCCCCCTTCGATTCGGAGAAACAAATATATTTTCGGAGTTTTTGGACGGCAGAAGACACTACACTACCCAGAATCCTCAGCTATCGTTTGGGACTACACCATGTGCTTAGCTTGACAAACCCCGGGATCAGTCCTCAACCTCTGTGATTGGATGCGCGACCTTTACACAGAGCGTCCAAAAGGACTTTGAAATGGAATGAAACCCATCGACGGCACACTATTCAAAACAGGAATCGAACGTGTCCTACCCCCCCCCCCCCCCCCCCCCTTAGGTCACAGGCTCCTCCAACAGTGCTACGCAATAAAACAGATACACAGAAAAAATAGTGAAATAGTGCAATAAGAGTCTATATACAAGTGATTGGAATATGATATATTAGATAAATAATGTCTAAGTAGCAGCCAGATGAATGTTATTTCTAAGTTCAGGTGTTTAATAGTCTTATGGCCTGTGGGATGAAGCTGTCTCTGTGTCTGGTGGTTTTAGTCCGAATGCTGTGGTACCGCCTGCCAGACTGCAGCAGACAGAACCGTTTGTGGCTGGGGTGATGGGGGTCTTTTATAATCCTGAGGGCTTTCTTTAAGGTTAACCTGGTATTTTTAATCCACTACATTTATTTTAGTTACTTTACAGATTTGGATTAATGATGTGAAATATAAACAACCCTTAAATCAGACTTTAGTTACACCTGAATGAAATTTAGTGAAGGTGATTGTCAAGTGCCAACAATCAGGCGAGATATTTGATAGTTGGTTGCTTGAGAAGACTAAATATTTATCTGCAGATCCGTTTAAAGCATATTCATTACTCGTTATTCTCTAATAGTTCATTAAAGACTGTATATAATTGCTATTTTGCACATCCCTTTCAAGATTTCAAGATTTTCTAAGGTTTATTGACATATCATATACACAACAGTGTAGTTATGCAATGAATGAAAAACTTGGGTCACAGGTTCATCAACAGTGCATTACAAGACATCTATCAATATGTGTGTACCTCCACCATTACACTGTCGTATTCTGCACATTTCTTTAATTAAAGCCTTATTAGTTAGCACATCCTCCTATCAGGCACTAAACTGTTTTACTCTAGATATGATTTGAGTATCTTCTTGATATTTTCTATTCTATATTTATATAATTGACCTTCTACTTTCCCACTATTTTGTATGTACTCTTAATATTTGAATGTTTTCATAAAATATAACACATTCAAAAGTGCGTTACAAAAATGAAAGACATTAAGAAAAAGGCATTTTAAACAGTCATTAAAAAGCAACACAATCTTCCTGCATTGCAATTACTCTAAACGTGTAATAACGTGCTTTAACCAGTAGGTGGTTTGGGTTAAAAGGCTGTCAAGTTTACAGTGTTAACAAAATAAAATATACTGCTGTTTCCGGTTTAGTTTACGACGAATATTATTTTGTTATTGTTTTGATATTTGTAACACAAAAGCGATGGAAAAAACCCATAGCAACCAAAAAAAGATGGTCTTAACATGACCCAGTTGTCTAGTAGTTAATAAAAAACAATAATATCAAAACAAAATATTACTACTAACTTTATTGTGAAATTAAAACAGAACGGTAAAAGAATAGTTTCCGGTGTATTCTGATGCCCGATCTCTGTAGATAAAGAAAGAACTAAGACAGATGTGTAATATTTAATGCAGCCAAACCATTTATTACAATGCATTCATGTGATGACTTTCAAAGAGTAAAGCAAGCACTGCTGAATAAAGTATGATTTTCTCTTTTACGAAACGTTTTTTTTTTCATATGGAATGCAGTTGGAGGTCAACCAATCACAGAGCTTGAGGACTGATCACGGGGTTCATGGTGTAGTCCCAAACGATAGCTGAGGATTCTGGGTAGTGTAGTGTCTTCTGCCGTCCAAAAACTCCGAAAAAATATTTGTTTCTCCGAATTGAAGGGGGAAAATACAAAAGCATTGCACACAATTCAAAACAATCAATGTTGTGTAATTAACAAGGACAATTTGGTGTTTTTTAGTCGATGAGTAGTGCAGATATCACTGTGAAGTCAATCGACAGTAAGGAGAATAGGCTACTTACTTCCGGGTGTAAAATTCTCCGTTATCCAATGGGAATGGACGCTCGTAATACAATACAGGGGACATGATCATTATCTTTTAAATAACGTTAACTAAAGGGAACAATCTATTTGACACAGCTGAAGCTCTGGCCTTCCTTAAAAACTAACTAATTTAATAAAATTAACAGTTGCATTACACACAATGCACGTTGTAGAAATGCGTGTGTGCACCACGACAAAGGAGCCTCATTCACTTTACATTGGGGTTGTTTGCGTGGTGCCGACACGCAAATGTAACAAAGTTCGTGACTCCACCACGCATTGTGGTGTTAAGGAGTCGTGGTGGAGTCACGCATTCTGGTGAGATCAGGTTGCATTTCACATTGGACGGAAAGGGTATTCCTTAGGGAGAACACTTATTGTTTGTGATTGGACAGAGCCAGCCAGAGAAGCACTGCTGTGATTGGTTGTTTTTGCTGCCAATCAAGAAATGACTTTGTGATTGGCCCAACACATCAGCCGTTAGCTGTTAGCACACACTCAGAGCTCACGGCTCCTCATATCTGTTCAGAAACTGGACAAAAGTTAAAGATATGCAAAACACAGACTGTCTATGTCATGGCGAATACAGTCGCTGCTTTATTTATGTCTGTATGATGTTGTTGTGAGTGTGGACGGAGCAGCTACAGGTTAGTTTAGCCTGATCGATCCGATTCCGATTTACATGGAGATACGGCCCGCATGTAAATACTATGGTAGACTACCCAATATTCGCATCGCTCTAATCGCTCGAGTTTCACCGCGGCTGTCAGCTGTGTTTGCTCCTGTCATTCAAACAAGACGCACTGGAGAGGGGGCGGGAAGTATCTCCATGTAAATCCTATAGGAGATACCAACTACAACAAAATGAACATATTTGACAGTGATTTAATTGTAATATACGTTTCAAAGTGATGCCGAAGTAACTACATACTGATAACGGTTAGTAAAAACTATGAATTAATGCTTTGACAAGTCTGCAGACAAGACGGCAGGCGAAAAGCTTTTAAAATGCGTGTTTTCAGAATGGAATCGGATCCATCAGGTTAAACTAACCTGTAGCTGCTCCGCCCACACTCACAACAACGTCATACAGACATAAATAAAGCAGCGACTGTATTCACCATGACATAGACAGTCTGTGGTTTGTACATATTTAACTTTTGTCCAGTTTCTGAACAGATATGAGGAGCTGTGAGCTCTGAGTGTGTGCTAACGGCTGATGTGTTGGGAGTAGGGGTGTAACGGTTCACAAACATTTCGGTTCGGTACGTACCTCGGTATTTTGGTCACGGTTCGGTTCGGTACGTTTTCGGTACAGCAGAATTTTTGTTCACAAAACAAAACATATATATATATTTTTTTTAATTATTATTAAACTGTGAATATTCACTCAATCCATCCATCCATCCATCCATCTTCTCCCGCTTATCCGTGGTCGGGTCGCGGGGGTAGCAGTTCCAGCAGAGAGCCCCAAACTTTCTTTTCCCTGGCGACATCAACCAGCTCTGACTGGGGGATCCCAAGGCACTCCCAGGCCAGCGAAGAGATATAATCCCTCCACCTGGTCCTAGGTCTACCCCTTGGTCTCTTCCCAGCTGGACGTGCCTGGAACACCTCCCTAGGGAGGCGCCCAGGTGGCATCCTAACTAGGTGCCCGAACCACCTCAACTGGCTTCTTTCGACGCGAAGGAGGAGCGGCTCAACTCCGAGTCCCTCCCTGATGACCGAACTTCTCACCTTATCTCTAAGGGAGACACCAGCCACCCGGCGGAGGAAACCCATCTCGGCCGCTTGTATCCGCGATCTCGTTCTTTCGGTCATGACCCATCCTTCATGACCATAGGTGAGGGTAGGAACGAAAATGGCCCGGTAGACAGAGAGCTTTGCCTTCCGGCTCAGCTCCCTTTTCGTCACAACGGTGCGGTAAAGCGACTGCAATACCGCTCCCGCTGCTCCGATTCTCCGGCCCATCTCACGCTCCATTGATCCCTCACTCGAGAACAAGACCCCGAGATACTTGAACTCCTTCACTTGGGGTAAGGACTCATTCCTTACTTGGAGTGGACAGTCCATCGGTTTCCTGCTGAGAACCATGGCCTCAGATTTGGAGGTGCTGATCCTCATCCCAGCCGCTTCACACTCGGTTGCGAACCGATCCAGTGAGTGCTGAAGGTCGCAGACCGATGAAGCCATCAGAACCACATCATCTGCAAAAAGCAGTGGTGCAATCCTTAGTCCACCGAACTGCAGACCCCCCCCCCCCACGACTACGCCTCGAAATCCGATCCATGTATATTACAAACAGGATTGGTGACAAAGCGCAGCCCTGGCGGAGGCCAACCCTCACCGGAAATGGGTCCGACTTACTGCCGAGGACCCGGACACAGCTCTCGCTTTGGGAGTACAGAGATTGGATGGCCCTGAGTAGAGACCCCCTCACCCCATACTCCCGCAGCACCTCCCACAGTAACTCCCTGGGAACCCGGTCATACGCCTTCTCCAAGTCTACAAAACACATGTAGACCGGATAAGCGTACTCCCAGGCCCCCTCCAGGATCCTTGCGAGAGTAAAAAGCTGATCCGTCGTTCCACGACCAGGACGGAATCCGCATTGTTCCTCCTCAATCTGAGGTTCGACAATCGGCCTGACCCTCCTTTCGAGTACCTTGGAGTAAACTTTCCCGGGGAGGCTGAGTAGTGTGATGCCTCTGTAATTGGCACACACCCTCTGATCCCCCTTTTTGAAAAGGGGGACCACCACCCCGGTCTGCCACTCCTTCGGTACCGTTTCCGACTTCCACGCAACGTTGATGAGACGTGTCAACCATGACAGTCCCTCAACACCCAGAGCCTTCAGCATTTCCGGGCGGATCTCATCCACCCCCGGGGCTTTGCCACTGTGGAGTTGTTTGACGACCTCAGTGACCTCCCCCCGGGAGATTGGCGTTGATCCCCCGTCATACTCCAGCTCTGCCTCTAACATAGAGGGCGGAGTTGTCGGGTTCAGGAGTTCCTCAAAGTGTTCCTTCCAACGTCCCAACACTCCATCAGTTGAGGTCAACAACGTCCCATCCTTACTGTACACAGCTTGGATGGTTCCCTGCTTCCCCCTCCTGAGGTGTCGGACAGTTTTCCAGAACAACTTTGGTGCCGCCCGAAAGTCCTTCTCCATGTCTTCTCCGAACTTCTCCCACACCCGCTGCTTTGCCTCGGCCACGGATGAGGCTGCTGCCCTTCGGGCCTGTCGGTACCTTGCAACTGCTTCGGGAGTCCCCCGGGATAACAAATCCCTGAAGGCCTCCTTCTTCAGTCGGACGGCTTCCCTGACCACCGGTGTCCACCAGGAGGTTCGAGGGTTACCGCCCCTTGAGGCACCTAAGACCTTGAGACCACAGCTCCCCACCGCGGCTTCGGCAATAGAGGCTTTGAACACCGACCACTCTGGTTCAATGTCCCCAACCTCCACAGGAATGCCCGAAAAGCTCCGCCGGAGGTGTGAGTTGAAGGCCTCCTGAACTTGGGCCTCCTCCAGACGTTCCCAGTTCACCCGAACTACACGTTTGGGCTTACCAGGTCTATCCAGAGGCTTCCCCCGCCACTCGACCCAACTCACCACCAGATGGTGATCAGTTGACAACTCCGCCCCTCTCTTTACCCGAGTGTCCAAAACATACGGCCTCAGGTCCGATGATACGATAACGAAATCGATCATGGACCTTCTGCCTAGGGTGCTCTGGTACCACGTACACTTATGAGCATCCTTATGTTCGAACATGGTGTTTGTTATGGCCAATCCATGACTAGCACAGAAGTCCAGTAACAAACCACCACTCCGGTTCAGATCAGGGGGGCCGTTCCTCCCAATCACGCCCCTCCAAGTGTCTCCATCATTGCCCACATGTGCGTTGAAGTCTCCCAGCAAGACTAAGGAGTCCCCTTCAGGAGCCCCATACAGGACTCTTTCCAGGGTCTCCAAGAAGGCCGAATACTCTGAACTGCTGTTGGGTGCATAAGCACACACAACAGTCAGAGTTTTCCCCCCCATAACCCGCAGGCGTAGGGAGGCGACCCTCTCGTCCACTGGGGTAAACTCCAACAACGAAGCACCTAACCGGGGACTTGTGAGTATCCCCACACCCGCCCGGCGCCTCACACCTTGAGCAACTCCGGAGAAGAATAGAGTCCAACCCCTATCCAGAAGTAAGGTTCCAGAGCCGACGCTGTGCGTAGAGGTGAGCCCAACCAGATCCAACTGGTACCGCTCCACCTCCCGCACAAGCTCCGGCTCCTTCCCCCCCAGAGAGGTGACGTTCCACGTCCCCAAAGCCAGCTTCTGCCGCCCGGGTCTGGTCCGTCGAGACCCTCCGCTTTCACTGCCACCCGTCTGGCAGCGCACCCGACCCCATCGATGTTTCCCGTAGGTGGTGGGCCCGCGGGACAGAGAAGCGGAGGTGTTGCCCACGTTGCCTTTTCGGGCTGGGCCCGGCCGGGCTCCGTGGCAAGCCCGGCCACCAGACGCTCGCCGACGAGTCCTCCTTCTGGGCCTGGCTCCAGAAGGGGACCCCGGGCTTCCTCCGGGCCGGGTATCCTCACTTCTTGTTTTTCCTTTCATGAGGTCTTTTGAACCAATCTTAGTCTGGCCCCTTGCCTGAGACCAATTTGCCATGGGAGACCCTACCAGGAACACAAGGTTCCAGACAACACAGCCCCCAGGTTCATCAGGGCACACAAACCTCTCTACCACGGTAAGGTGCTGGTTCTTCAGAGAGGATATTCACTCAAATAAATACAAAATATAATAAAATAAACATTAAGGTGCAGCATTTCGATGAACTGAAATAATCTGTATTTGAACTTTACTGTACAAGTACTCACAAAACATAAACTATTAGTTTTGGGTTTTTAATTATTATTAAACTGTGAATATTCACTCAAATAAATACAAAATATAATCAAATGAACATTAAGGTGCAGCATTTCAATGAACTGAAATAATCTGTATCTGAACTGTACTGTACTAGTACCTAAGCAGCCAGCTTGACATTAGGACTTGCTTGTCATTGTATTTTCATGTTGTTTAAAGAAAGATGAACTTGTCCACATTGCTTGCCGAAAGGGCAGATCTGCTGGCACTAACAATGTCTCCTGCTGTGGAGAACACCCTCTCGCTAGGGACAGAGGTAGCAGATACAGCCAGGTAGCGCTTTGCTAACATGGCAACATAAGGATACTTGGCGTTTGTAATAGCTTTGGCTCGGTCTGAACTCTCTGCGAGTGGTGGAGGCTAAATGCTAGTGGGAGTTGGGTTTGCACTTCAGTCTTTTTTCTTTTGGTACCGGTGATATTCACGTTCGGGTGATGCCTTTTCAAGAGTGTGCAAGTTTGATGTATTACCAGCCGCGTAACCAATTTTAGTTGAACAATGCCGACAAACAGCTTTGGTTCGGTCCACCTGTCTTTGTCCGTCATCCTTGTACTTAACTGCGAAACCAAAATGTTCCCAAACCGGAGACTTCAATGATGCTGGAGGGTTTTCGAGCTCAACTTTATCTGCGTTCGCCATTCATTTTCGACAGTTCCTCAAATTACTGACTACATTTGAACGCATCCCTCTGACCAGCTCTCATAGCATGCCCTCTCATCCAATGAAATGACTTGCTCTCTCTATGACGCGATGAGCCCAATGGGAGCAAATTACTCTGAATGCTGCGACGCAGCACCTGAGATTACTTCCAAGAAGTTGTTCACGTTCTCAATTTTTTACGTTTAACGTTATATTCGTTCGGTACACTTCGGTACACACGTGTACCGAACCGAAGGGCCCGTACCGAATAATTTCGGTACGTGTACCGTTACACCCCTAGTTGGGAGGGACCGGTTGGGACATATTTCGCTGTCGGACGTTGACCAATCACGAAGCGTCATTTCTTCACTGGCAGCAAAAGCAACCAATCACAGCAGTGCTCTCTGGCTGGCTCTGTCCAATCATAAACAAGAAGTGTTCTCCCTAAAGGAATACCCTTTCCGTCCAATGTGAAATGCTGTAGTGTTTTCTGAAATGCTGTGGTGTTTTGTGAAATGCTGTAGCGTTTTGTGAAATGCTGTGGCGTTTTGTGAAATGCTGTTGTGTTTTCATTTTAAGTAGTATGCTAATATTAACCAATACACAGCTTCAATTATTACTTTACTTACCTTGACCACATAACAGCTGTATTGAAGGTTTGCTTTTTGATCAATAAACACAACAACAAAAAGCAAACTCTACTGGTATGGAACATACATGGCCTAATATCCAGAGGAGATGCGTTTATTGAGTAAACAAACAGTCAAGGGCAGAACGTCTGCACAACCCACTACACCGCACGCCACGGTTAACCTGTTAAGCCCGAAGGTCCCCGCCGGCGGGGACCCTGTTTTTTTTTCTCGACACTGTCTCAGGGCATCTTAATATTTAAAAACCTATCAATGTGTTATACCAGATTAACGAGAAGAATCTCAGCTAACTGACGATAAGAACCATTTTTACTGAAACAAAACAAAAGTCTCACAAGAAGCGTTAGCATTAGCCCTTAGCTAAAACGGGCAGATGCTACTTCCGGTGCTAACTAGCAAAAACTATCTTTAAAACTTAATATTTTCTGCACAAACTACATATCATCTGAAAGCTGATACTCCACAGATTTTTTTTATAAGTATCATTACTGTAGGACACAAACTCACTGAGCTATCAGCCAGAACAGAGAAGAAAAAAACAACAGTTTTCAAAACCATAACAATAATTATGTCTTACCGTTGCTGTTTTGTGATCAAAGCTCTTGTTCAAGGGAATAAAAACGCTGTTTAAGGTTAATCCAATGTCTCTTAGTCACTTTAGAATTGTTCCTGATAATCTATCATTACTTTCATGGCAGCAGAGTAGGTATAAAGTTTCGCAGTCCCGAGCTAATGCTGTCTCACGTGCGGTTTACGCAAACCTCTCTCTACTTGACGTAACTGTTTAGTGGGACTTACTAACTGTCACTCGATTCTATTGGCTCTAACGGTTCAGAAAAGGTGTCAATCACCCAAATCGACCAATGGGTTCCAAAGATATGATCCTGCGTAGTATAAACTACGCCCGCTCCGGCACCATTACGCAGCCAGAAGGGAGAGCTTCACCACCGAGGCGAGCAGGTGCTAGAGATGCTAGTTGGCGATAGCGGGGCTATGATCCTACCAGATGACTCTTCGTCGGATGATGAAGATCTCCTCCAGCCAGACCTGGATCCGGACAGTAGTGACTCGGATGTTGAACTTCCACCATGGGAAAGGTATGTAATCTCTCTGTTTTTATATATTACTTCTGTGTTTGGTGGAACTGCATCACAGTGCTAGCTTAGCCAAGAAGCTACAGGAATGATTAGGCAAAATGCTAAATAGTTTTACTTGTCTTTTTGGAGTTACATTTTCTAAATGAATGGCCAGTGAATGAATATATACATGTGTTTACTTATTTATTTGGTGTCATATTATTAATTTATAGTCCAATATTATCCTATAAGTATAAGCCAGGGAATTAATCTAATCTCTTTGTTTTTCCACATTTGTTAGATGAGGTGTGACCCCAGCAGGACAAAGCCTCACACCCAGAAGACTTTCAGGGAGCAGCTTGCTGCAGAATTGTTGGAGTTTCCTGAAGGCCCTGCTGAAGGCCCTGCAACATTTTTTGTTGTTGTTTTGGGTAGAATGAATACCTATAGTGATGATTCAATGTAATACAATGATTTTTATAGTCTGGTACCTGAAAAAGGTCAAATGTGCCCAAATGTGCCCAAAGCTTATTCCGCCTGGACTTTATTTTCATACATTTTCTAAAAAGGTCAAATGTCACTTGTTTTGCCTACATCTTGATACAGGGTACTTATTATGTTATACTTTGGATTCCTAAAGCTTTTAGGCTACTAACCCATCATTCAAGGTTGGTCTTCACTATAAGTAATGGGTTTTCTTTAGACGGAGACAGGAATTTACATTTTTTTGCTATGTTCCATCTGAATTTACTCTGACACAGAACAATCTATATTGATTCTGACACTTCTAGATCCAACTCACAGATGTAACCTTGCTTTGATAAAAACAATTATTCATATAAACCTTTTAGAAGTGAAGTTATGGTAATTTGTTCTGGGAATGTCATTTTCGAGCCTGAAACCTGAAAAACAGGCTCGGGTTTTAACAGGTTAAGGCTCCTCCAGACAGCCTCCGCGATAATCGATCGTCGACGAGCCTTTACAGAAATGTGTTTTCCTTCGAGGCGGCGAGCCCACATACGTTTCCCGGTCGCTTCCGGAAGACCTGGGAGTCCGGGACGCGCACGTTTCAGAAATTACGGACGGCTCATTTCGGAGGACACGCGCGCATCTGCTTGACGCCGGGACGACCGGCGACCCTCCCCTACAGGCGCTCGGACGCGAAGGCCCGCCCACAACTGCGTGCACGTCTGTGACCGCAGTTTTAATTAGGGCCTGAGCACGTAGTGCAAAGACCTATTGAAATCGTCAGTATTATTATTCTTCTGTTACCGGTTCTGCACTTTCGACCTGTTTTTGAGGGGGTTACGACACTATTCATGTAGCGACATTTGGCAACGCCGCCAGGACCGGTGAAAATGTTAACATTCTGGATTCGATGGGAGAAACATTTTCAACTTGCTCTCTAGCGCCACCTGTGTAAATTCAGTGTTTCGAAAAATTTACAAAGTCGCAGCGTAAGTCTGACGGACCTGAAATTTTGCACACTTATCCGGGTGGAGCAGCTCTACATATTATCCTCTCATATCCCGAAGCTCCGCCTACTTTGATTTTTTTTTAATTAGCATAATGTGAAAAACATTGAAATATTAACTTAAATTCCAATTTCTTGATTTTACAAACCAAACTTAGTGCACAGCATCAATGGAGGGGCAGACACATTAACGTACAAAATGAGCACGAGGTGTGGAAAAATGTGGCCGACATCAATCAAAACGTATTAGCAAAAGGGTGTGGCCTACACATAAATGCTCACAATTCATCCAAAATGTATCCAAATATCACAGATTTCGGTGGATAGGTTCAGTGTGTCTTGGGGAATAGGCACAACAAATAATGTTCATTTCGAACAATAGGGTGCGCCAAAAACACAACTAATTTATATCTCAAGAACCGATGGACTAAAAAAATATATATTGTCATAGACATACTGGCAGGGTGAGTATAAACTGAGATTTAAAGGGTCGCAACCAATGAAAAATGTGGGCGTGTCCTATTCAGTTTTTTCTCGAAATCGAAGGGTTAAAAAATGTACCGAGCCATAAGTAGGGGAGAAAATGAGTTACGGCCTTTAAATTCGGAACGCATGTCACAGCCCACAACCTTTTCCAGACTGTAGAAAAAAATCGGACGTTTTAGCAAATATGTCTCAGTAGCGCCCCCTATTGTGCGGTAGTCAAATATAGTTTCTTCGAACTACCCGAAACTTGGCACAGAGATTCCTCATGGAAATGCGGACATATTTCAAAATGGCTTCCATTATCTCCGCCCCCCATGAAGTCGGCCATTTTGAAATATGTCCATTTTAAGCGCATTTTCGCATACTTGTCCTAGGAAAATGATCGGAAAAATTTCAAACCAGGACAAGATCAGCCCATATCCAATGTGATGCTAAATTGCGAATGAATAGTCGACTGCTCAAACGGGGAGCTCGTAAGCTAACGGAACATGTACCAATTTTGACGATTTAAATGCCACAAAATCGCTAAAATGATTTTCGGACGCAAAACTTGGAACACACGTCACAACCCACGTCTTTTTCCAGACTGTACAAACAAAATGTACATTTTTGTACACCAGCTCAGTAGCGCCCCCTATTGTGCGATAGTCACATATAGTTTCTCCAAACTACCCCAATCTTGCCACAGACATTACTGATGGAATTGCGGACATATTTCAAAATAGCTTCCATTAGCCCCGCCCCCCAGAAAGTCGGCCATTTTGAAAAATCTGTGTTATTCATGCATTTTAAGCGCTTTTTCGCAAACACCTCCTCGGGAAAAGATCGGGAAAATTCCAGTCCAGGACAAGTTAAGCCCATATCCATTATCATGTTAAATTGCGAATAAAATAGTTGCTAGCTCAATCGGGGCGAACGTAAGCTAACAGAGAATGTACCATTTTTGACGATTTACATGTCTCAAATGACTCCAAACTACTCGCATATAGTTTTCCAGATATTCACGAAACGCTGTATACACATTACTATTATGATGGCACACAAATTTACCAGCAACAGCTCTGCTTATTAATTTCCCACATTAACCATAAACACCCAATACATATAAAACTCCTAAACAATGTATGGTGAAATGTTTTCCATCTTTGTTTTTCTATCTACGACTACAAACAGTATTTCCACTACAAGCACAACAGTAACACATCTTTCTATGCAATACAATAGAACAGTATGTGTTCACAGCCAATCCATGATGAGTATTTCCTTTGTGCCAAGAGCTGATTTAGTATATTGCATCAACGACCTTTTCAATTAAATTGACAATTCTTTTGTGTAATTAATAGTGTGTGAAACCAGGCAGAGTGAGTGAGATGGTGTTCATTTCCACTATGCCAAAGCAGTTTACAGTTGCTGACGGTGTAAGGTAATATATATTGTCCTAAGTAATTGTATGTAGCTGTGTTCAAAGGAGTACACGTTACAAGGCCGTGCGGGGGGAGCTGCCAGACCCAGATGTCCTCAAAGTCAGCGAGGTATACAAGGACCTCTCAGCAGACATCTCACCACGAAAAAAAAACGAATGGCTCACTACTCAACTCAATCTTGTGCACAGAGCCTATAGAACACATAATTTAAACCAGCAGGATGTAAACAGAGGAGAACAGCCGATCTGATTTAGTGCCATGTGATTATCCTGTAATGAGTAACATACACAGTGTTGATCGACTATATAAACAGTTCATTTATTGTCTCGATACATGTGTTGTGTAAGACATTTGAATCAATTTGATACGTCAATATTAAATGTACCTTTATTTTGAAAAACTTTATTGTGAATGACAAACCGGATGTCACATTTCCGGTATTTCCGGTTTAGGGAGAGACTTAATTCAGGTAGCTTGCCTTGGCTGTCTGTGTGCGCGGAGGTTTTGTCGTCAACAGACTCATTAAACTACCCACTTCTCGGTACATAGAAACCCTGCTCCACGGTGTCAAACGTGAGTAATATCGCAATTGGTGTGTTATACTGAAATGTGTTGACCTATACTTTATACTTTATTTATATATATGTATGCTTTTCATTGGAACACGCGGTGGGTGTGTGCAGTGCTAATGCTAATACCTAGTGCCACTTGTTTTGATGTACGTTTTTGTTGGTAACCTCGCTAGTTTGTATCTTTTAGTGTTGAGGTGGGCACCGTTAGATTCTGTGTCTCCTTGCGGTCATAAACAATGTGTTTGATGTGGAGCTAGGATAAGTAATAAGGGAGCTAGGAGTGATTTTCGGTGCAGTAATAGTGTGAAGAAGAAGCCTTCATCACAGTTGGCATAGGGGCATGGTAAAAGGCACACTGAGGGTAACACACATTTGATCAAATATAACCCAAGTCATTGTTTGTTCAAACCTAATTTATTGGAAGTCTTTTTGCAAGTAACCTGCTTACCCTCTCCTTCAAGGTTGTGAAGGCCAAACAGAGCCACAGAAAGAAGCAGCCTTAAGTAGAGGATCAATCAGTGGGAACACCTGTGCGCAATTGGAGCATACCATGTAGTGCATGGGCGCGGGTGGCACTTTTCTTGCAAGTATAAAAATGTTATTGTTTGGGGCTTCTGTGGTCAAAGAGATAATATGTTGACCTATTTTGATGTGGTGTGTTTGGGTAATTTGTCTTGCATTGTGAATGTGTTTGTAGATTAGAATGACATTGGTTAGGGGTATAAATAGTGGATTATCCTATGGGGAGGGGCTTAACATGTATAAAACCCTGGCCACAAGTGTTTTGATGGGAAGTCTGACTGTGGCTGTAGAGCAGAGAGGTACCAGTTATGTGTCCTCGACCTGTATGTATATAGGAGGGTTTTGATTTCTTCCTGTACAATCCTTGTTACTTTGTGTTTTTTCAGCACGTTGGTGTTAATAAAAGCACCTAAGGATACATTTTTGGTGACTCTAGCCATCTTATTTAATTCCTAGTTTTTTCATCGAACCTTTTTATAACAAATAGGTTAGCATTTTTCGCTCGGGGCTAATTCAGAGGCTCACTGTTAGCATTGTGTGTTTTTTGTGAAAAAATAAATGAAAGAGATCAGTTAAATTAGTTTTTTTCCCGTTCTATGGATATAAAATATTCATAGTTTATTAAATATTAAGCTTCCTTAGACGTTGTTTCCTGAAAATTACGCGATTACGGGTCCGTGGGGCCTAAGACGATAACAGAGTATGTTTTATTTTTATT
>NW_027262186.1:5000-39433 GCF_902827115.2 Pseudochaenichthys georgianus | reverse complement strand
CAAACTCGCTCAGATCAGTCATTAGCCCGCATGGTTTTTCATACCACTGCTACGATGACGACACCCAATGAGTCCTGTCCTCTCCCCCGCTCAGAGACCCAGGTCGTCGCTCGCATTCTCTGCTCGTCTAGCTGACATCTCTCAGTGGATGTCCTGATCATCACCTCAAGCTCAACCTTGACAAACTGAAGTGCTTTTCCTTCCGGGAAAAGATTGTCCCTCTCTTGACCTGACTATCAACATCGGCCCCTCTGTTGTTTCCCCGACTCAGACTGCAAGGGACTCTGGGTGGGACCCTAGATAACAACCTGTCCTTCACTGCAAACATCGCTGCTACAACCCGCTGCTGCAGATACACGCTCTACAGCATCAGGAGGATGCGTCCCCAGCTGACCCAGAAAGCCACGCAGGTTCTGGTCCAGGCTCTCGTCATCCTCACGCCTAGACTACTGCAACTCCCTCCTGGCTGGTCTACCTGCATGTGGCCATCCGACCTCTGCAGCTCATCCAGATGCAGCGGCTCGTCTGGTCCTTCAGCCTTCCTGAATGTTCCCACACCACGCCGCTCCTCCGCTCCCTCCACTGGCTTCCGGTATCTGCTAGAATCCACTTCAAGACCCTGGTGCTTGCGTACCATGCTGCGAATGGATCTGGCCCTTCCTACATCCAGGACCATGGTTAAACCGTGCAACCCCAGCGCGTGCACTACGCTCTGCATCAGCCAGACGACTCGCTGCACCCTCGCTGCGAGGGGGGACCCAAGTTCCCATCAGCAGAAACACGTGGGTTTGCTGGTCCTGGCTCCAAAATGGTGGAATGAGCTCCCATTGACATCAGGACAGCAGAAAAGCTCACACACCTTCCGGCGGCAGACTGAAAACTCATCTCTCTCGACTCCACCTCGAGGATAGAATGACTAACAAAGAACTGCTAACAGAGCACTTATATACTAATAAAGGACTGGCTCCTCTAAAGCCAGTTGAGCAGCACTTGAAACGATTGGCTCTTTGAAACCTGATGTTCTTATGATTCTGTTTTCCTCAAGGTTTGTGTCTTCCTGGTGGGAATGTACTTATTGTAGAGTCGCTTTGGATAAAAGCGTCAGCTAAATGCAATGTAATGTAATGTCGTGTCCAGAGAAGAGAGAGAGACCGTTGTGGCCGCACAAAGAGGAGGAAATGAACCGAGTCTTTTATCTAAAGGTACAAATGCAGGTATTAGTACATCCAACTGCGAAGGAAGTGTTTTAGAAAAGACGCTGTCCCCCAGCAGTGAAAACAAGACCAGCTGGACTGATGACGAGTAACTGGAAACTCTTTACCTTTCACTGTTGTAATTGTATTGTTTTTTTAATGCAAAATGATGTCATGGATCGACCGGTTTGACTTTTCTGCTGCGACTCCAGATCCTCCTTCATACTCTCCAAGAACTGCACAGTATGAAGTACAAATACTTAATTACTGTACTTAAATATCGTTCTGGTATCACTGTACTACTCCTTACAGGCATGGCACTTCAGTTTGAACTCTGGCCTCTCTTTGGTTAACTGGACTCACGATGCACGATTTACGATTATATGTAATGTGATACGCCAATCCTCACGCACGTAATGTAAATAATATCCTGCTTTATATTTGTGTTTAATATTATATTTAATCGGCGCTTCAGTAGTGTTTATAGATGTTTTATCTTCACGGTCAACTTGTGTATTCTACTTTTTTAATGCCGTTTTATTTCCATTTTGAGATGTTTAAACTTTAGCTGGTTTAATTTCTACTCTGTTAATCCCTAGCTGCATTGCCTTGTTGTTCCTGATGCTGCTGCAACGCAAACATTTCCCAAATTCTGATCAATAAAGTCCATTTGATCTTATGGTCTTATCTCTGATCAGTGTTCAGTCATGGCGTGTCAAACAGGAAACACCACCACAGTCAAACCGGTCGGTCCATGATGTCATTTTGCATTAAAAAACCAATACAATCTTCTTGAATGAAAGTAAAGCCTGGAGTTTCCAGTTACTCGTCATCAGTCCAGCTGGTCTTGTTTTCACTGCTGGGGAACAGAGTCTTTTCTAAACACTTCCTTCCAGTTGGATGTACTAATACCTGCATTTGTACCTTTAGATAAAAGAAGTGACTTTTATTTTGTTTAACTTGATTTTTATGCTTGTATTGTTGTCTTTCATGTGTGCATATGTATACATGTGTCTGTTGGTTGTGTATACATATGTATATATACATAGTTTTATATATATTTGTATTTTGCATTCCTCTGGATTGTGGGAGAACGGTATTTCGATCTCTCAGTCTGTACACACAAGCTGAAAGATTGGACAATAAAGTTGACTTTGACTTGAAATACTACTACTACACTTTCACATAAATGAAGTGGAGTAAAAAT
The DNA here is from genome assembly GCF_902827115.2 of Pseudochaenichthys georgianus. Taxonomy (NCBI): domain Eukaryota; kingdom Metazoa; phylum Chordata; class Actinopteri; order Perciformes; family Channichthyidae; genus Pseudochaenichthys; species Pseudochaenichthys georgianus. The sequence goes on along the minus strand of NW_027262186.1, from coordinate 37,033 downwards.
ACGTGGTTACTTATAAATGGAGAAACACCAGTAAAGTAATGGCTCAAAACTCCACTCAAGCACAGGGTAAATGTTACTTTCCCACCTTTGTACTGTCCCTTGTCGTGAAGTATTCCTATTTCAGAATAAACCTTTATTTAAATGAACACTTGTTACAGCAGGAAAAGGGCCAAAGACAGCTTAATGTAACGAAGAAGCATGCGTAATAAATACATAAATCCCCCCGCAGACCCCCACTCACCTGTAGACTATTGACTTCCTGTGCAGGTGCATGATTCCGCAGCAGACCTCCGCAGCGTAGAACCGGACTCTGTTCTTGTCGAGGCCCGGCTGCCCGATGTTGTGGATGTGGAACCTCAGATCCCCCCCGCTCATCATGGTGAGCACCATGCAGAGCGAGTGCTTTGTCTCGTAGGCGTACCCCAGACTCACCTGGACACAACATGAGAAATAATGTAGCGATGTATTCCTCCTCGTGTCAACACACGGCGTCAGAGATCAGCAAACATGTCATTTCTTACGTATTTCAAATGGGCTCGGCGAAGTCTTTGGGTCACTTTGTTGACTTGTGTTTTGAATGTTAGATTAGAGTTAACTTGTAAGGAATAAAATCAATATTATATGGCGTAACTTAAAATTAATAACACTGTTTTATTCTGTAACCGGATGTTCGCGACGTTGTCAACACACTAGACTTCCTGTATGCTCAGACGGCGTTAGCATTAGCATGTAGCTAATATGATGTTTTGTGTACGTGCATTTAAGGAGAAATCACCCGTGGTGTTGCACACTAAACACACTGTCTTTAACCCTCACTTATTGACGGTGCAATGCTATTATTAGGGAATGTTTAAACAGATATTAGAATATTGGAACACTAACATCAGAAAACGACAGCACGTGCCTTGGACCCGCCCCCGTCAACGCTAAGCCAATAGGAGAAGACTACAGCCAGCAGGAAACCATTTAGCAATTTCATTGTATCATTGGGTGCGTTTCACTTCGGTTAAATGGATTCCTTGCGTCCCTCACTTGCGTAGTTTCCCTGCGACAAGGAAACCACGAGAAGCAGGGAAATGAGTTTTAATAGCAAAGGGACGTCGTTTCCTCCGGAGCATCACACGAAGCGACGTCCGTTTGTGATGACGCCGCACAGCTGATCGTCTGACAGCAGCCAGATCAGTGCATGCACTGCATCGTCCAATCAGTGAGCGATACACAGTAAGGGGGCGGGACGAGTGTATGAGGATTTCACCGGAGGATGGTCTGGTGGTTCCTCGATTATCGCTCCTCGATACTCGGTCCTCGATCGTCCGTCACAAATAAGGCCACTGGGACGCTACTCAAGATGGCGCAGACAAATCTTCTTCCGGTGATACCGAGCCCGAGGAGCGAGGAAATGAAAAATAAGAGAAGGGAAACACACCCATTGTATCATTGTTTTATTAAACGCTGTTAACTTGTAAATAAGCTTCCTGGACTCTTTTAGGCTAACCCTGGGCTCAGAGCTAAAAGACCTACGAGTCAATTATGATTCCCAGGTACTTAACCTGCGGCTCAATATCAATATTTCCACCTGAGATGCTTATATTTTACACAATGTTGCATTTTCTTTTTGTGAAAAACACATATCACGGTTTCATCGGCATAGCTGTGTTTCATTCATATATAAGGTAAAAAGAAGTGGACCAAGTATTGAACCTTGTGGCACTCCGGTGCTTGGCGGACAGTGCGGCATGTGAGTGCGGTGACCCAGAGCAGACCGCTGTCCATATAATCACCATCTGCCCCTTATATAGACCACCCTCGGAAGCCAGCCTCTTCGACCTAGGACCAGAGATGCGGGCATGGCTACACGACACCGAGTTGGACATCTAACGTTATACGAAAGAAGCACTCCGGTGCTTAAGTCTAGAGCTGGAGAGTCGATTATTGTTAATGGAGTTAAGTGGAGTTAGTGTTAATGGAGAGCAGGTAACCGCTGACACTTATAACATATCACCAGACTTATCTTTTTAAGGGACAGTTGACCGACACATCTGAAATACTCTTACCTGTGGTGTTATTTATCAGCACAAACATCTTGAACGCATTTTAAAACACTGAACAGAGAGTTTGAGATGTTTAATCTCACCACGAATCTGCTGTCCAGCGCCTCCAGGATCTGCTTCTCGTTCAGAGCCATGGCTTCCCCCCTCCTCTTCTTCACGTGAGTTTTATCCAGCTTCTTGCAGGCGTACATCATCCCAGTGGCTCGAACCTGACACGCCCACACCTGAGACATATCAAGGTGTAGTTAAATAATTAATGGTATGGTATTCAAGATCAGTTTAAAGTTATTATATTTCAATTTATTTTATTTGATATTTTATTATATTATATTTTATTATATTTAGATTTATTCTAATTTATATTTGATTATATTTCAATTTATTTTATTTGATATTTTATTATTTTAATTTATTTTATTTGATATTTTATTATTTTATTTGATATTTTATTATATTACATTTAGATTTATTCTAATTTATATTTGATTATATTTCAATTTATTTTATTTGATATTTTATGATTTTAATTTATTCTATTTGATATTTTATTATATTATATTTAGATTTATTTTAATTTATATTTGATTATATTTTAATGTATTTTATTTGATATTTTATTATATTTTAATGTATTTATTTGTATTTTATTATATTTTCATGTATTTTATTTTATTGTATTTTATTATATTTTCATGTATTTTAAACGTTATTATTATTTATTTATTTTCTCACTTTTTACATTTTAAATATCTTTAATTGCAAACTTGACTAACATAAACGTTAAAATAATTGTATCCGGGACATTACCTCTCCAAAGCCTCCCTTCCCCAGCACTCTGTACTGTCTGAACGTGTATTTGGTGATCGGCCGCCTTGAAAAGGAAACGCAGCATTTTGTCACTGATTTAAAAAAAAAAACAGAAACAGTGAAAGTGGCTCGGAGTTTTAGAGAACAAGCAGAAAAACCAGCTTCCCAACAGATGCGTCATTGTTGCTTTGTCTGTCTGTTTCCTTGTTCACACACACACACACACACACACACACACACACACACACACACACACACACACACACACACACACACACACACACACACACACACACACACACACACACACACACACACACACACACACACACACACACACACACACACACACACACACACACACACACACACCACACACACACACACACACACACACACACACACACACACACACACACACACACACTGACCTCTCCAGCATCTTCCACTGCAGGAAGCGCTCGAAGAACATGCTCTGCTGGTACTGACTGAAGGCTTCTCCGCTCAGGTAGTTGTGTAGATCTCTAATGCAGGAAATGAAGGGGTTAATTTAACCTTTGAACCTGCTCCACCTGTCAGCAATCTGCTCAAAGATAGGTGGCCCCTGTCAGAGCCTCTCTGACTCAGACCAGAACCACCTGAGAGGCTCCGGCAGCAGAGAGTCGTAGTCGAGTCTGAGTCCAAGTCATCGTGCGCGAGAATTCACGAGTCCGAGTCACTCTCGAGTCACCACTCTCCGAGTCCGAGTCACTCTCGAGTCACCACTCTCCGAGTCCAAGTCACTCTCGAGTCACCACTCTCCGAGTCCAAGTCACTCTCGAGTCACCTCTCTCCGAGTCCAAGTCACTCTCGAGTCACCACTCTCCGAGTCCAAGTCACTCTCGAGTCACCACTCTCCGAGTCCGAGTCACTCTCGAGTCACCACTCTCCGAGTCCGAGTCACTCTCGAGTCACCACTCTACGAGTCCAAGTCACTCTCGAGTCACCACTCTCCGAGTCCGAGTCACTCTCGAGTCACCACTCTACGAGTCCAAGTCACTCTCGAGTCACCACTCTCCGAGTCCGAGTCACTCTCGAGTCACCACTCTCCGAGTCCGAGTCACTCTCGAGTCACCACTCTCCGAGTCCGAGTCACTCTCGAGTCACCACTCTCCGAGTCCGAGTCACTCTCGAGTCACCACTCTCCGAGTCCAAGTCACTCTCGAGTCACCACTCTCCGAGTCCAAGTCACTCTCGAGTCACCACTCTCCGAGTCCAAGTCACTCTCGAGTCACCACTCTCCCAGTCCGAGTCACTCTCGAGTCACCACTCTCCGAGTCCGAGTCACCTAGGGAGAGTCGTAGTCGAGTCTGAGTCCAAGTCATCGTGCGCGAGAATTCACGAGTCCAAGTCCGAGTCGCGTCAATCAGTTCCGAGTCGAGTCACGAGTCCCGAGTCGGCTCTCGAGTCCTCCATCCCCGCCGTGTATCGTGTCTTGATATGTGTCTGTTGATGAGACGCATGGAGCTGCTGTGCTCGTCACATGTCAGACTCTGAGTGTCATCGTGTCGTGTTATCGTTAATAGCGTATCGTGTTATCGTTAATAGCGTGTGTAGCAGAAAGAGAACTCACTGCCTGCAGCTCTGGAAGGCGTCGGTGCAGGAGTCGACCTGCAGGCTGTGGACGCAGCTCTGCTCGTGCTTCTCCACCACGTGCACGCACTGCATCGACTGCGGACAAAGCATGAGGACGGTCAGACCACAGCTTCTCGGCTGCCATGTGCACGTTAGCTGATAGCAGATATGGCGAGGACAAACTGAAGCCACAGAATATATATTAGATCAAAAAGCAAAACAGACGGATGTTCTTTAAAAAGTTCCGGCGTGTAACCGTCTCATGGCCTGAGGGGTGAACGGGCGAGGAGAGGGTTTAAATGCCAGGAATGTATAGCTAGTGCACACAGTGTTGTTGACATTAGAACTGAACTGTGTGTGTGTGTGTGTGTGTGTGTGTGTGTGTGTGTGTGTGTGTGTGTGTGTGTGTGTGTGTGTGTGTGTGTGTGTGTGTGTGTGTGTGTGTGTGTGTGTGTGTGTGTGTGTGTGTGTGTGTGTGTGTGTGTGTGTGTGTGTGTGTGTGTGTGTGTGTGTGTGTGTGTGTGTGTGTGAGAGTGTGTGTGAGGAGGTAGAAGTGGCCACTGTACGTCTGAATGTGAGGAATATTTCCCATCGGTTCCCTGTTCCCATGAGCCTGTAAGCTGATTAGAGCCGAGGAACTCCAAGCCGTGTGTGTGTGTGTGTGTGTGTGTGTGTGTGTGTGTGTGTGTGTGTGTGTGTGTGTGTGTGTGTGTGTGTGTGTGTGTGTGTGTGTGTGTGTGTGTGTGTGTGTGTGTGTGTGTGTGTGTGTGTGTGTGTGTGTGTGTGTGTGTGTGTGTGTGTGTGTGTGTGTGTGTGTGTGTGTGTGTGTGTGTACTATAAACAAGAGATAGAATGTCAGAAACACAAAGCAAAACAGGGTCCAAGACCAAATGTCCCTTTATTTTATATTTAAACATTTTAATTGTTTATATATTTTTTTAATAACACACATTTCCTTTTTTTATCTATTTTTTTTAGCGTTATTCGTAGTAAAGATGTTTGTATTTGTGTGCAGTTTCCAGACCTTTCTCATGAGGAATCTATCGATGATGCTGACGCCGAAATCTTTCCTCTCTTCGTCTGACTTCGTCTCGAAGGCGTCCTAAAATAAGTGAAGAAGAAGAGTGAACAACAGGTTGAACATCAGCAGGAGAGGACTCTTTAAAGTAGAGACACTACATACTGATACACACCTGAACATCAGCAGGAGAGGACTCTTTAAAGTAGAGACACTACATACTGATATACACCTGAACATCAGCAGGAGAGGACTCTTTAAAGTAGAGACACTACATACTGATATACACCTGAACATCAGCAGGAGAGGACTCTTTAAAGTAGAGACACTACATACTGATATACACCTGAACATCAGCAGGAGAGGACTCTTTAAAGTAGAGACACTACATACTGATATACACCTGAACATCAGCAGGAGAGGACTCTTTAAAGTAGAGACACTACATACTGATACACACCTGAACATCAGCAGGAGAGGACTCTTTAAAGTAGAGACACTACATACTGATATACACCTGAACATCAACAGGAGAGGACTCTTTAAAGTAGAGCCACTACATACTGATATACACCTGAACATCAGCAGGAGAGGACTCTTTAAAGTAGAGACACTACATACTGATACACACCTGAACATCAACAGGAGAGGACTCTTTAAAGTAGAGACACTACATACTGATATACACCTGAACATCAGCAGGAGAGGACTCTTTAAAGTAGAGACACTACATACTGATACACACCTGAACATCAGCAGGAGAGGACTCTTTAAAGTAGAGACACTACATACTGATATACACCTGAACATCAGCAGGAGAGGACTCTTTAAAGTAGAGCCACTACATACTGATATACACCTGAACATCAGCAGGAGAGGACTCTTTAAAGTAGAGACACTACATACTGATATACACCTGAACATCAGCAGGAGAGGACTCTTTAAAGTAGAGACACTACATACTGATATACACCTGAACATCAGCAGGAGAGGACTCTTTAAAGTAGAGACACTACATACTGATATACACCTGAACATCAGCAGGAGAGGACTCTTTAAAGTGGAGACACTACATACTGATATACACCTGAACATCAGCAGGAGAGGACTCTTTAAAGTAGAGACACTACATACTGATATACACCTGAACATCAGCAGGAGAGGACTCTTTAAAGTAGAGACACTACATACTGATATACACCTGAACATCAGCAGGAGAGGACTCTTTAAAGTAGAGACACTACATACTGATATACACCTGAACATCAGCAGGAGAGGACTCTTTAAAGTAGAGACACTACATACTGATATACACCTGAACATCAGCAGGAGAGGACTCTTTAAAGTGGAGACACTACATACTGATATACACCTGAACATCAGCAGGAGAGGACTCTTTAAAGTAGAGACACTACATACTGATATACACCTGAACATCAACAGGAGAGGACTCTTTAAAGTAGAGACACTACATACTGATATACACCTGAACTTCAGCAGGAGAGGACTTTTTAAAGTAGAGACACTACACACTGATATACACCTGAGGACTCTTTAAAGTAGAATCATTCCTCCAATATGATATCAAGTTGAGATTATAAACTGTAATTAAATCCAGTGTACCGTGTAATTACTTTGACAAACCCACATGACGTCTTTTCGGTGACTTATTTATAAATGTTTCCGTCTGCTTCTTCCTCGGATTGTTGGTGATCTGCCAACGTTTCTGTTTCATAATGAATCTGAGCGATAAGGAACGCCTGCCACACACTTTAAATGTTTTCTCAAATTCCCTCAGATCGTTTTGAAATGAGTGATGACCTTAAAGTGAGGACAAATGTTGAGTTTTGTAAACCGGGATTTAAAATGTATAACGCTGTATCTTTGATGGGAACCCGTTCCACATTGCCGCCATCTTTGTGTTGCACAATACTTCTCCGTCTGGATGTCTGAGCCCAGAGGTTTCGTGCTCCGTTGGGGGTGAACAATCTTAGTTAAATGTCCATCGAGAGCCGCAGCGACGCGTCCTAAAACACGGAAGTAAGTTAGCATGTTTACCACTTCCGGTTCCTTCGACAAAAAGCAATTCAGAGGCCGTTTCTCAATCTCGAGGATTCTGGCTTCCAAGCCAATATTTCAAGGATGCTACGTCGTCGAGTGCCGACGAAGTACTGTTCCAATCTCCAGCATACTTGGAATACCACCGAGGCCGCGTCCTTGGTTTGGGGGAAATTTCGAGGCTGCACATGGGTAGACAGTGGCCGTTTCTCAATCGCGAGGATGCTTGCTTGGTAGCACATGTCTTTCGAGTCACTTCCTTCAGAAGCTAGGCAAGAATCCTTCCTGGCATTTGGAAAACGAAGAGTGGAACAGGCTAGCAAGTGTGCAGGTGTGCGTCATACGAGAGGCCCCGCCTTACATTTTCCGCCACAGATTTGGGGAAATTGAAGGACGCGAAGTCTACCCATGTGCAGCCTCGAAATTACCCCCAAACCAAGGACGCGGCCTCGGTGGGATTCCAAGTATGCTGGAGATTGGAACAGTCGTTCGGCGGCACTCGATGACGTAGTATCCTTGAAATATTGGCTTGGAAGCCAGTTTCCTCGCGATTAAGAAACGGCCTTCGCGTCCTTAAAATCCCCACAATGCTTTGCACACGGACCAATTTCAAAAACCCTTGCGGAGAATGGCTGAACCGAAGCAGCACACATTTAAATGTAAGTATAGTGGCGTAGAACACGTGTTGGTAAATATGTGACTTTGTTTTCACCAAACAAGTGTTCCGTGAAAGGAAAGCAAGTTCATCATTAGATGGACATCGTGAGGTATTTACTTTCGGTACAGTTTATGTTGAAACCGTTAGAGAGTGGCACACTTGTTAGCCTGTTCCATTCTTCTTCGTTTTCCGAAGCCGTGGCTTGGAAGTATACTGGCTTCGTTTCTGAAGGAAGTGACTTGGAAGTACGCGACTACCAAGCCAGCATCCTCGAGATTGAGAAACGGCCAATGAGAGTTTGGAACATTGAACAATGTGAATCTATTCAGACCTCAACGATGGAACTCTGATCAGTAGAGATGGCCACGGGACCTTTAATGTATATTTGTTCTACTTTATTCCTGCGTCGTGTTCTTTCTCCAAAGCCAGATTAAAAATAAGCTAAATCAATTTGCACAAAGGCCAGCCCGCACGATACACAGCGTTTAAACGTGATGGCGTTCAGTCGTCAACCAAAAACACGTCCAGAGAACCGTTGACTTCCACCTCCATGTCGTGAGTACTTGCCAGAGCGTCCAGCAGGGAGACGTAGTTCTGCAGGTCGGGACGACTGCGACAGAACAGCTGAAAGAGGTTCTTTCCGATCGGCTGCTTCACACACAGACTGTAGTACTCTCTCTCTGAGGGGGGAGAGCAGGGGGTGAGACACACACACACACACACACACACACACACACACACACACACACACACACACACACACACACACACACACACACACACACTGTAGTACTCTCTCTCTGAGGGGGGAGAGCAGGGGGTGAGACACACACACACACACACACACACACACACACACACACACACACACACACACACACACACACACACACACACACACACACACACACACACAGACTGTAGTACTCTCTCTCTGAGGGGGGAGAGCAGGGGGTGAGACACACACACACACACACACACACACACACACACACACACACACACACACACACACACACACACACAGTAGTACTCTCTCTCTGGGGGGGGGAGAGCAGGGGGTGAGACACACACACACACACACACACACACACACACACACACACACACACACACACACACACACACACACACACACACACACACACACAGACTGTAGTACTCTCTCTCTGAGGGGGGAGAGCAGGGGGTGAGACACACACACACACACACACACACACACACACACACACACACACACACACACACACACACACACACACACAGACTGTAGTACTCTCTCTCTGGGGGGGGAGAGCAGGGGGTGAGAGACACACACCACACACACACACACACACACACACACACACACACACACACACACACACAGTAGTACTCTCTCTCTGGGGGGGAGAGCAGGGGGTGAGACACACACACACACACACACACACACACACACACACACACACACACACACACACACACACACACACACACACAGACTGTAGTACTCTCTCTCTGGGGGGGGAGAGCAGGGGGTGAGACACACACACACACACACACACACACACACACACACACACACACACAGACTGTAGTACTCTCTCTCTGGGGGGGGAGAGCAGGGGGTGAGACACACACACACACACACACACACACACACACACACACACACACAGACTGTAGTACTCTCTCTCTGGGGGGGAGAGCAGGGGGTGAGACACACACACACACACACACACACACACACACACACACACACACACACTGTAGTACTCTCTCTCTGGGGGGGAGAGCAGGGGGTGAGACACACACACACACACACACACACACACACACACACACACACACACACACACACACACACACACACACACACACACACACACACCTGTGCTGGAGGCCTGGTCCATGCACTGGCTGATGTGATTGAAGCGCAGCATCTCCTTCCACTTGTAGCTCCGCCCCCGGCTCCCTCCTGAGGAGACATCAGGGTGAATGACTTCATCAACACACAACACCTGGAGTGCAAGGCTCCTCCAGCACGTCAACGAGAGGCGGAGAAAGTACTCAGAGTTTACTTTTACCACAGTCTAAAGTACTCTATAACAGCCTGAGTGTGAAATCCCACTGAAGTCGAAGTTAAGAAGTATTTTCACTCCAAAAGGCTTTGATTAAAGTGTTATTTTAAATACTTTAAGCCCCATTGAGTAACCATATACTAGTGAGAACATGGATGCATGCTTTTCAAAATAAAAGCCCCAGATAATCATTGTATCCAAACAGTAAACTCAGGATTAGGCTTTTCTTTTCAAAATAAAAGCTGCATAGAGTACAAATATCCTTACAGGAAGCACATGTTTTTCAAAATAAAAGCCCCAGGAGTATCTCTATCCTTACAGGAAGCACAGGAGGATGCATGTTTTTCAAAATGAAAGCCCCAGAAGTATCTCTATCCTTACATAAGGCACAGGAGGATGCATGTTTTTCAAAATAAAAGCCCCAGAAGTATCTCTATCCTTACAGGAAGCACAGGAGGATGCATGTTTTTCAAAATAAAAGCCCCAGGAGTATCTCTATCCTTAAAGGAAGCACAGGAGGATGCATGTTTTTCAAAATAAAAGCCCCAGAAGCATCTCTATCATGACATGAAGCACAGGAGGATGCATGTTTTTCAAAATAAAAGCCCCAGGAGTATCTCTATCCTTACAGGAAGCACAGGAGGATGCATGTTTTTCAAAATAAAAGCCCCAGGAGTATCTCTATCCTTAAAGGAAGCACAGGAGGAGGCATGTTTTTCAAAATAAAAGCCCCAGAAGCATCTCTATCATGACATGAAGCACAGGACGATGCATGTTTTTCAAAATAAAAGCCCCAGAAGTATCTCTATCCTTATAGGAAGCTCAGGGCGATGCATGCTTTTCAAAATAAAAGCCCCGGGAGTATCTCTATCCTTAAAAGGAAGCACAGGAGGAGGCATGTTTTTCAAAATAAAAGCCCCAGGAGTATCTCTATCCTTACAGGAAGCACAGGAGGATGCATGTTTTTCAAAATAAAAGCCCCGGGAGTATCTCTATCCTTACATAAGGCACAGGAGGATGCATGTTTTTCAAATAAAAGCCCCAGAAGTATCTCTATCCTTACAGGAAGCACAGGAGGATGCATGTTTTTCAAAATAAAAGCCCCAGGAGTATCTCTATCCTTAAAGGAAGCACAGGAGGATGCATGTTTTTCAAAATAAAAGCCCCAGAAGCATCTCTATCATGACATGAAGCACAGGATGCATGTTTTTCAAAATAAAAGCCCCAGAAGTATCTCTATCCTTACAGAAAGCACAGGAGGATGCATGTTTTTCAAAATAAAAGCCCCAGGAGTATCTCTATCCTTAAGGAAGCACAGGAGGATGCATGTTTTTCAAAATAAAAGCCCCAGGAGTATCTCTATCCTTAAAGGAAGCACAGGAGGATGCATGTTTTTCAAAATAAAAGCCCCAGAAGTATCTCTATCCTTACAGGAAGCACAGGAGGATGCATGTTTTTCAAAATAAAAGCCCCAGAAGTATCTCTATCCTTAAAGGAAGCACAGGAGGATGCATGTTTTTCAAAATAAAAGCCCTAGAAGTATCTCTATCCTTACAGGAAGCACAGGAGGATGCATGTTTTTCAAAATAAAAGCCCCAGAAGTATCTCTATCATGACATGAAGCACAGGAGGATGCATGTTTTTCAAAATAAAAGCCCCAGGAGTATCTCTATCCTTACAGGAAGATCAGGTTGAGTTTTGTTTTTCAAAATAAAAGCCCAAGAAGTATATCTATCATGACATGAAGCACAGGAGGATGCATGTTTTTCAAAATAAAAGCCCAGAAGTATCTCTATCCTTACAGGAAGCACAGGAGGATGCATGTTTTTCAAAATAAAAGCCCCAGAAGTATCTCTATCCTTACAGGAAGCACAGGAGGATGCATGTTTTTCAAAATAAAAGCCCCAGGAGTATCTCTATCCTTACAGGAAGCACAGGAGGATGCATGTTTTTCAAAATGAAAGCCCCAGAAGTATCTCTATCCTTACATAAGGCACAGGAGGATGCATGTTTTTCAAAATAAAAGCCCCAGAAGTATCTCTATCCTTACAGGAAGCACAGGAGGATGCATGTTTTTCAAAATAAAAGCCCCAGGAGTATCTCTATCCTTAAAGGAAGCACAGGAGGATGCATGTTTTTCAAAATAAAAGCCCCAGAAGCATCTCTATCATGACATGAAGCACAGGAGGATGCATGTTTTTCAAAATAAAAGCCCCAGAAGTATCTCTATCCTTACAGGAAGCACAGGAGGATGCATGTTTTTCAAAATAAAAGCCCCAGGAGTATCTCTATCCTTAAAGGAAGCACAGGAGGAGGCATGTTTTTCAAAATAAAAGCCCCAGAAGCATCTCTATCATGACATGAAGCACAGGAGGATGCATGTTTTTCAAAATAAAAGCCCCAGAAGTATCTCTATCCTTATAGGAAGCTCAGGGCGATGCATGCTTTTCAAAATAAAAGCCCCGGGAGTATCTCTATCCTTAAAAGGAAGCACAGGAGGAGGCATGTTTTTCAAAATAAAAGCCCCAGGAGTATCTCTATCCTTACAGGAAGCACAGGAGGATGCATGTTTTTCAAAATGAAAGCCCCAGAAGTATCTCTATCCTTACATAAGGCACAGGAGGATGCATGTTTTTCAAAATAAAAGCCCCAGAAGTATCTCTATCCTTACAGGAAGCACAGGAGGATGCATGTTTTTCAAATAAAAGCCCCAGGAGTATCTCTATCCTTAAAGGAAGCACAGGAGGATGCATGTTTTTCAAAATAAAAGCCCCAGAAGCATCTCTATCATGACATGAAGCACAGGATGCATGTTTTTCAAAATAAAAGCCCCAGAAGTATCTCTATCCTTACAGAAAGCACAGGAGGATGCATGTTTTTCAAAATAAAAGCCCCAGGAGTATCTCTATCCTTAAAGGAAGCACAGGAGGAGGCATGTTTTTCAAAATAAAAGCCCCAGGAGTATCTCTATCCTTACAGGAAGCACAGGAGGATGCATGTTTTTCAAAATAAAAGCCCCAGAAGTATCTCTATCCTTACAGGAAGCACAGGAGGATGCATGTTTTTCAAAATAAAAGCCCCAGAAGTATCTCTATCCTTAAAGGAAGCACAGGAGGATGCATGTTTTTCAAAATAAAAGCCCTAGAAGTATCTCTATCCTTACAGGAAGCACAGGAGGATGCATGTTTTTCAAAATAAAAGCCCCAGAAGTATCTCTATCATGACATGAAGCACAGGAGGATGCATGTTTTTCAAAATAAAAGCCCCAGGAGTATCTCTATCCTTACAGGAAGATCAGGTTGAGTTTTGTTTTTCAAAATAAAAGCCCAAGAAGTATATCTATCATGACATGAAGCACAGGAGGATGCATGTTTTCAAAATAAAAGCCCCAGAAGTATCTCTATCCTTACAGGAAGCACAGGAGGATGCATGTTTTTCAAAATAAAAGCCCCAGAAGTATCTCTATCCTTACAGGAAGATCAGGTTGAGTTTTGTTTTTCAAAATAAAAGCCCCAGAAGTATCTCTATCCTTACAGGAAGATCAGGTTGAGTTTTGTTTTTCAAAATAAAAGCCCCAAAAAGCAACAATCCAGTCAGAATTTCTTGTAGGGTCATTTTGTAGTTATATTAAATACTATGTTGGACTGAATTGTGTGTATTTTATCATTAGAAAAGACAAATAAGTAAGGTGCAGTTTTTATATCATGTAAACACAACATGTTAATTATGTAACATAAAGGTAGTGCAAATATAGTATAATAGTTTCCCCCGATGTAGAGTATTTTGTAACAGAAAAGATTAAGTAAAGTACTTGTTATTGTACTGCATATACTGTATGTTGTGTTTATATACTGCTAATATACTCAGTAGTACACAAAGTATACAACGATTGCTCCACATTCTTCCTCTTAATGACGTTTCAAAAGCCCCAAGAAGGATGCACAATACTTAAGTAAATGTTACATTCAACCACTGCATGCAGCACACTTAGTAAACACACATCAGGTATTACATGTGATGCTATTCCAGCTTCATGCCGTCAAGAAACACCCGAGCAGAGAGACAGGTACATGCAGCCCGTCTGGTTTCACTGAGAGGGAAGTATTTATAGAGCGGAGCCTGAAGGACAGCATTACTCTGAAGGTCAGCGCGTCTCACCTCAAGTACCACATCTGAGTACTTCTACTTTTACTCAAGTGCAAGATCTGAGTACTTCTACTTTTACTCAAGTGCAAGATCAGAGTACTTCTACTTTAACTCAAGTACACGATCTGAGTCCTTCTACTTTTACTCAAGTACAAGACCTGAGTACTTCTACTTTAACTCAAGTACACGATCTGAGTCCTTCTACTTTTACTCAAGTACAAGACCTGAGTACTTCTACTTTTACTCAAGTACAATATCTGAGTACTTTTACTTTTACTCAGGTACACGATCTGAGTACTTCTTCTTTTACTCAAGTACAAGATCAGAGTACTTTTACTTTTACTACACGATCTGAGTACTTCTACTTTTACTCAAGTGCAAGATCGGAGTACTTCTACTTTTACTACAAGATCTGAGTACTTCTACTTTTACTCAAGTACAAGATCAAAGTACTTCTAGTTTTACTCAAGTGCAAGATCTGAGTACTTCTACTTTTACTCAAGTACAAGATCTGAGTACTTCTACTTGTACTCAAGTACAAGATCTGAGTACTTCTTCTTTTACTCAAGCACAAGATCTGAGTACTTCTACTTGTACTCAAGTACAAGATCTGAGTACTTCTTCTTTTACTCAAGCACAAGATCTGAGTACTTCTACTTGTACTACAAGATCTGAGTACTTCTACTTTTACTACAAGATCTGAGTACTTCTACTTTTACTCAAGCACAAGATCTGAGTACTTCTACTTTTACTACAAGATCTGAGTACTTCTACTTTTACTACAAGATCTGAGTACTTCTACTTTTACTCAAGTGCACGATCTGAGTACTTCTACTTTTACTCAAGTGCAAGATCTGAGTACTTCTACTTTTACTCAAGTACAATATCTGAGTACTTCTACTTTTACTCAAGTCCAAGACCTGAGTACTTCTACTTTTACTCAAGTACAATATCTGAGTACTTCTACTTTTACTCAAGTCCAAGACCTGAGTACTTCTACTTTTACTCAAGTACAAGATCTGAGTACTTCTACTTTTACTCAAGTCCAAGACCTGAGTGCTTCTACTTTTACTCAAGCACAAGATCTGTGTACTTCTACTTTTACTCAAGAACAAGATCTGAGTACTTCTACTTTTACTCAAGTACAAGACCTGAGTACTTCTACTTTTACTCAAGTACAATACCTGAGTACTTCTACTTTTACTCAAGTACAATACCTGAGTACTTCTACTTTTACTCAAGTACAAGACCTGAGTACTTCTACTTTTACTCAAGTACAAGACCTGAGTACTTCTACTTTTACTCAAGAACAAGATCTGAGTACTTCTACTTTTACTCAAGTACAAGACCTGAGTACTTCTACTTTCACTCAAGTACAAGATCTGAGTACTTATACTTTTACTCAAGTTCAAGACCTGAGTACTTCTACTTTTACTCAAGTGCAAGATCTGAGTACTTCTACTTTTACTGAAGTCCAAAATCTGAGTACTTCTCCTTTTACTCAAGCACAAGACCTGAGTACTTCTACTTTTACTACAAGATCTGAGTACTTCTACTTTTACTCAAGAACAAGATCTGAGTACTTCTACTTTTACTCAAGTCCAAGATCTGAGTACTTCTACTTGTACTCAAGTACAAGATCTGAGTACTTCTACTTTTACTCAAGCACAAGACTTGAGTACTTCTACTTTTATTTCAGTACAAGATCTGAGTACTTCTACTTTAACTCAAGCACAAGACCTGAGTACTTCTACTTTTACTCAAGTACAAGATCTGAGTACTTCTACTTTTACTCAAGTCCAAGACCTGAGTACTTCTACTTTCACTCAAGTGCAAGATCTGAGTACTTCTACTTTCACTCAAGTGCAAGATCTGAGTACTTCTACTTTCACTCAAGTGCAAGATCTGAGTACTTCTACTTTCACTCAAGTGCAAGATCTGAGTACTTCTACTGTTACTACAAGACCTGAGTACTTCTCCAACTCCGATTCTAAGTAATGATTTGGATGAGGAGATAAGGGGTTAGGAAAGTAAGTACTTGCACTTTAAAATAATAAAATAATGTGTATTTTTTAAAATAATAATAGTACAATAAAAATCAGTTAATAGTATTATACAAATAAATAAATATATAATCACAACAAAAATAATAAAACCATGCGTTGGAGATGCGTGAGATCACGTGTCACCCGTAGTCCTGGTCCTCCTCTCACAGAGCGATGTGTGGAAGACACATGTGCAACATTTGGTAAAAACAAACAAGCAATTGGAATAATTATCCGTAAAAAAGTAATATTTAGCTTTAAAAAATTAAGTAAAAAGAGGAAATGCACTTTTAATAAATACATCATTAGAGCAAAAAAGTAGATTTGGCTTTAAAAATGTGAAATAAAGTGGAAAGCCCGTATTAAATAATTGAAAAAGTACAAAACCATGATGACAAATAAGAAGTAGCATCTTAAAAGTTAGTGTTCATATGAATTAAAATGTGAGTATTATTATTATTAAAGTCCAAAAAGTACATAATTAGGGGCAAAAATAAGAAATAGCAGAATGTAATAATATAGAAAAAGGTAATTAGCCCGATTAGGCGCAATGTTACACAATAAGATGCATCACGAGGAGGAAGCAAGGGAACACGTCGCAGAAGTCAAACAGCAGCCAATAATATCAATAATAACATTTATTTTGGTTTCCTAAAGTCTCTTACCTTCTCTGGCTTTAATGAGCGCGCTGTTTGCCACCATGCTTTCAATCTCCATGTGTGTGTGTGAGTGTGTGTTGCTGAAGCTGCCCCGGTGTGTGTGTGTGTGTGTCCTCAGACGCACAGCTTATGATCCTCTGAGTATTAACGTGTAGTCGGTAGAACAAGTGTCCAGCTTGTTGAGTCTGCTCTGAGGCTGTTCAACCTGCGCTGCCTGTCTGTCTGATGAATCACACACACACACACACACACACACACACACACACACACACACACACACACACACACACACACACACACACACACACACACACACACACACACACACACACACACACACACACACACACACACACACACACACACACACACACACACGCCCTCTGACAGGTGGAACTAAGACTCACAGTAGGAGGACGTTAAGACACCTCATTAATTGGTTTTCAGTTTGCTAATTGATTGAATGCATAAAATGCTGTAATAATAATACTAATACCAAAATAATATAAAGTATACAAAAATAGAAAAAGAAGAGAAATATCCTCCATTAACGCAGACACTGCCCTCTAGTGGTGACATGTCGCCAGTGCAGTATTTAAACTTAAAGCAGTAAAAGCTTTAAAAATGTTCTCTAAGTATTTCTTAAGTAAGCTCTTAAAAGGCCAGCGCCATTTTGTTCAGAGCACGTGAAGGACAGATAAAAGGATGCACACTTCTAAATATAAGAAGACAAAGTTTAGAGGTTGATATTCTACTGATTACATCACAGGTCACTTTTAGACGCTTTTATCCAAACATCCTCAACACTGAGGGCGATCCCTTTGGGGTGAAGGGTCTCAGGGACATGCTGGCTGCAGTGGGGTTTGAACCCCTGATCCGAACCCCAGCGCACAACCCACTGCGCCACACGCCTCGATACTGCAGACGCACTCAAAGATACACGATGAGAACACACCATCTTTGGTTTTCCTCTTTTTTGAGGCTTATTTTCATTTAGTTTTGATGAAGTCTGAAGTTCCGCTTCCTCTTCTGTCTTTCAGCCTCTCGTCGGGGAAGGCCACGCACTTCTATTGCCACGCACTTCTATTGTTGCCACGCACTTCTATTGCCACGCACTTCTATTGTTGCCACGCACTTCTATTGCCACGCACTTCTATTGTTTCCACTTTATTGCACGAGTTAGGTCCCCACAAGTATAGTAATGCTAGACCTCACACACACACACACACACACACACACACACACACACACACACACACACACACACACACACACACACACACACACACACACACACACACACACACACACAGACACACACACACACGCACACAGACACACACACACACACACACACACACACACACACGCAGACACAGACAGACACACACACACACACACACACACACACACACACACACACACACGCAGACACAGACACAGACAGACACACACATACAGACACACGCACATACATGCACACACACATGCACAGACACACACGCACACAGACACACACACGCACACAGACACGCACAGACACACACACGCACACAGACACACACACACACACACACACACACGCACGCACACACACACACACACACACACACACACACACGCAGACACAGACAGACACACACATACAGACACACGCACATACATGCACACACACATGCACAGACACACACACGCACAGACACACACACGCACAGACACACACACGCACAGACACACACACACACACACACACAGACAGACAGACAGACACACACACACACACACACACACACACACACACACGCAGACACATACAGACACACGCACATACATGCACACACACATGCACAGACACACACGCACACAGACAGACACACTCACACACAGACACACACACACAGACACACACACTCACACTCACACACGCACACAAGTTTCAAAATATGATCATATCTTTGATTTTCTTACGTCATGTTTAAATAATGAAAGTTGATGAAAGTTGATATAATGCAGTACGCAGGGCTCATCCGGCACACTGTGTGTGTGCGTAATGCGCAGACACACTGCGTGTGTGCGTAATGCGCAGACACACTGCGTGTGTGCGTAATGCGCAGACACACTGCGTGTGTGCGTAATGCGCAGACACACTGCGTGTGTGCGTAATGCGCAGACACACTGCGTGTGTGCGTAATGCGCAGACAGGAAGCGCATTGTTTTAAAAACGCTGCGAGGAATCTGAAGCCAATCGTCGGTTTGACGGATCACTAATTTGACTTGTAACTCGTTTCAGATTTCAAGCATCCTCATAGAAAACAGAACATTATGTTATCTGTAGAAATAATCAGCTGATTCCTTTTGGGCTTTTATTTTCTCCCCAGCCAGGCTTCACGTTTCCTGCAGCTGGAAGACTTCAGTGGGACGACACGGTGACTTCGAAGTCAAGCACACGCTGTGAGCTCGTCCAGACACATCTGTAAGCAAGTAAGTAGGTCAGTAAGTAAGTAAGTAAGTCACTAGGAGAGTAAGTACATTAGTACTTGGGTAAGTGAGTAAGTTAGGACTGTAAGTAAATAATAAAGTTAGCAAGTAAGTCATTAAGTAAGTAAGTAAGTACGTAAGAAAGTAAGTAAGCAAGTAATCTAGCAAGTGGGTAAGCAAGCAAGCATTAAGTATGCAAGAAAGTAAGCAAGTATGCACGCAGGTATGTAAGTAGGAAGTTAGGAAGGAAGGACGTAATTAAGTAAGTAAGCTAGCAATTGAGTAAGCAACCAGGTAAGTAGGTAAGGAAGAAAGTAAGGAAGTGAGGGAGTAAGTAAGAAAGTAGGAAAGTAAGTGAGTAAGTACACTAGTAAGCAGGTAAGTGAGTAAGTAAGTAGGTAAGGAAGGAAGTACATTAATAAGTAGCAAGTATGCAAGCAGGTAAGTAAGTACGTAGGAAGTTAGTAAGGAAGGAAGCTAGCGAGTGAGTGAGTAAGTAAGTAGGTAAGGAAGTAAGTGAGGAAGTAAGTCACTAGGAGAGTAAGTACATTAGTACTTGGGTAAGTGAGTAAGTTAGGACTGTAAGTAAATAATAAAGTTAGCAAGTAAGTCATTAAGTAAGTAAGTAAGTACGTACATAGGTAAGAAAGTAAGTAAGCAAGTAATCTAGCAAGTGGGTAAGCAAGCAAGCATTAAGTATGCAAGAAAGTAAGCAAGCAGGTATGTAAGTAGGAAGTTAGGAAGGAAGTAATTAAGTAAGTAAGCTAGCAATTGAGTAAGCAAGCAGGTAAGTAGGTAAGGAAGAAAGTAAGGAAGTGAGGAAGTAAGTAAGAAAGTCGGTAAGTAAGTGAGTAAGTACACTAGTAAGCAGGTAAGTGAGTAAGTAAGTAGGTAAGGAAGGAAGTACATTAATAAGTAGCAAGTATGCAAGCAGGTAAGTAAGTAAGTACGTAGGAAGTTAGTAAGGAAGGAAGGAAGCTAGCGAGTGAGTAAGCAAGCAAGTAAGTAGGTAAGGAAGTAAGTGAGGAAGTAAGTAAGAAAGTAGGCAAGTAAGTGAGTAAGTACACGAGTAAGCAGGTAAGTAAGGAAGGAAGGAAAGAAGTACATTAATACGTATGTAAGTAAGTAAGTAGGTAAAGGAGTTAGTAAGGAAGGAAGGAAGCTAGTGAGTGAGTAAGCAAACAAGTAAGTAGGTAAGGAAGTAAGTGAGGAAGTAAGTAAGAAAGTAGGCAAGTAAGTGAGTAAGTACACGAGTAAGCAGGTAAGTGAGTAAGTTAGTAGGTAAGTAAGGAAGGAAGTACATTAATAAGTATGTAAGTAAGTAAGTAAGTAGGTAAAGGAGTTAGGAAGGAAGGGAGTTAGGAAGGAAGGGAGTAAGGGAGTTAGGAAGTAAGTAAGTATGCAAGCAATAAGTGGGAAAGTGAGTAAGTGAGTATGTAAGTAGGTAAGTAAGGAAGGAAGGAAGGAAGTACATTAATAAGTATGTAAGTAAGTAAGTAAGTAAGTAGGTAAAGGAGTTAGGAAGGAAGGGAGTAAGGGAGTTAGGAAGTAAGTAAGTATGCAAGCAATAAGTGGGAAAGTGAGTAAGTGAGTATGTAAGTAGGTAAGTAAGGAAGGAAGGAAGGAAGGAAGTACATTAATAAGTATGTAAGTAAGTAAGTAAGTAAGTAAGTAAGTAGGTAAAGGAGTTAGGAAGGAAGGGAGTAAGGGAGTTAGGAAGTAAGTAAGTATGCAAGCAATAAGTGGGAAAGTGAGTAAGTGATAACTGGTGGGAAAGTGAGTGACTCACAGCTGCCTCAGAAGCATCCTCGTGATGTGCTCCGATTGCACTTCCTTATATTTAAAGCAGCCTCAGCGTTGAGGAAGCAAGGTCTCGGGGCGTCAGGGCGGAGCCTCCGACACGTCTCTGAGGAGAGGACAGATTTCAGCGTGCAGTCAGATGCGTTCCTGCGGTTCTCTGCTGCGAGGCCCGAGTGTGTGGTGTCCTGCAGAGCCATCATGCGTACGCTCGCTAAGAGAGGAGCGCTTCATCTCCTAAACGCACCGGATCCATGGAGGACAGAGCACTTCTCTTCATCCATGCATCCTTTCATCCTGCCGCACAGAAGCCTCTCACAGACAGACCTCTCCATCAGGCAGCAGCCAATCAGAACCCAGCATGATGGCGTGATGTAGTAGCTTTACAGAATCACCTCGTACGAATACGCAGCTGTGGTCAGATCTTTCACTGAAGCAACATGACACTAAGATACTGAAGTCCTGCAGTCAAAAGTACACAAGTAAAAGTACACAAGTAGCATTGAACGTGTATCAGACTTGACCTACTCACTTCCTTTTTGACTTTCTCACTTAATAACTTTCTCACTTATCTACTTACTTACTCACTTGTTAACTTACTTACTGTTTTACTTATACTTACCTACCTACTTACTCACTTAATTACTAACTTACCTACTTCCTTACGTACTAACTTACTTCCTTACGTACTAACTTACTTCCTTATGTACTAACTTACTTCCCTTTTGACTTACTCACTTACTTACTTATCTACTTGCTGTCTTACTAACTAACTAACTAACTTACTAACTTACTAACTTACTTATCTACTTACTTACTCACTTGTTAACTTATTTACTGTCTTACTTATACTTACTCACTTAATTACTAACTTACCTACTTCCTTACTTACATACTAACTAACTTACCTACTTACTTCCTTTTTGACTTACTCACTTATCTACTTACTTCCTTTTTGACTTACTCACTTAATAACTTACTTACTTATCTACTTGCTGTCTTACTAACTAACTAACTTACTAACTTACTTATCTACTTACTTACTCACTTGTTAACTTATTTACTGTCTTACTTATACTTACTCACTTACCTACTTCCTTACTTACATACTAACTAACTTACCTACTTACTTCCTTTTTGACTTACTCACTTATCTACTTACTTCCTTTTTGACTTTCTCACTTACCTACTTACCTATCTACTTACTGTCTTACCTACTCACTTCCTTGTTAACTGACTCACTTAATAACGTACTGTCTCACTTACTGTCTTACCTACTTACTAACTTACCTACTTACTAACTGATTAACTTATTTACTTACCCACTTACTCACTTAATTACTAACTTACCTACTTCCTTACGTACTAACTTACTTCCTTTTTGACTTACTCACTTGTTAACTGACTCACTTAACAACTTACTTACTTATCTACTTACTGTCTTACTTACTTACTTATCTACTTACTCACTGTCTTCAATCAATCAAAGTTTATTTATAGCACAATATCACAAAGTTACATTTGTCTCAGTGGTCTTCACAGAATATCAGTATGACAATACGACACCCTCTGTCCTCAGACCCTCTGTCCTCAGACCCTCTGTCCTTAGACCCTCTGTCCTTAGACCCTCTGTCCTCAGACCCTCTGTCCTCAGACCCTCTGTCCTTAGACCCTCTGTCCTCAGACCCTCTGTCCTTAGACCCTCTGTCCTCAGACCCTCTGTCCTCAGACCCTCTGTCCTTAGACCCTCTGTCCTTAGACCCTCTGTCCTTAGACCCTCTGTCCTTATACCCTCTGTCCTCAGACCCTCTGTCCTTAGACTCTCTGTCCTCAGACCCTCTGTCCTTAGACCCTCTGTCCTCAGACCCTCTGTCCTCAGACCCTCTGTCCTCAGACCCTCTGTCCTTAGACCCTCTGTCCTCAGACCCTCTGTCCTTAGACCCTCTGTCCTTAGACCCTCACATCGTACAAGGAAACACTTCCAGAGAAAACCCAGTTAAAGGGAACATGGAGAAACCTCAGGGAGAGCAGCAGAGGAGGATCCTCTCCAGGACGGACAGACTGCAATAGATGCCGTGTGGAAATTGAAAAGATAATACATTTGCAACTTACTTACTGACTACTTATACTTACCTACTTACTTACTTAATAACTTTCCTACCTACTAACTGATTAACTTACTTACCCACTTAATTACTAACTTACTGACTAACTCACTT
Organism: Pseudochaenichthys georgianus; assembly: GCF_902827115.2. NCBI lineage: Eukaryota > Metazoa > Chordata > Actinopteri > Perciformes > Channichthyidae > Pseudochaenichthys > Pseudochaenichthys georgianus. The sequence continues at coordinate 13,423 of NW_027262186.1, read as the reverse complement.
ACTAAACTACCTTCTTACTCACTGACGTAGATTTAGTCTGTCTCCTTGAAAGGACACATCAGAGAGATTATGTTGGTGTTTAAGGCATCGTGTTCCTGAGTATAATCTCCCGCGTGCATCGCTTAGGTTTTTCATCTACTGCTTTCTGTTCTGCTCCTTGAAGGGAAAGGGAGACACTTTTCAAACTGCTTTCCATGCGGCGATATTCCCATCAGGAAATGTATCTAGTCTACTTCCAATGTAAAGGATCGAGATACGCACATTTATTTTTTTAAATACGCGCCTAATGACCTTGGGCGCTTCCATCGCTCCGGGACTTTCCCAGTGACGTCACTTCCCGGGCCGAAGCTCAACACAGCTGCAAACAACGTGGCGTGCAACGCACCAGTGGTTTCCAACAGAAGAAAGGGTCGTCGTCCGGAGCGTATCGTGTTGCCCCCGGCTGCACACATGGTTTTTATTAGAGCCGGGACTCCATTAAAAAAATGTATCTAATTAATTAGAGGCTTTGTAATTAATTAATCGAAACTAATCGCATTTTTAATCAAATATCCATATCTGACCTGAGAACAGTGAGAAGCAGTTCCACGTGGATGTGACTCCACGTGGTCGACAGTCGAGTGCAGTCCAGTGAGCCAGGGAGCTGGTTATCCTCTCAGACGTGGACTCACTCATCCTGGCCCTGAAACCAGTCATCTGGTTGAGTGTGGGTTGGGTCAGGGTGTGGTTCCTTGCACTCGGAGTCGGGCTAACGTCCACGCTAGCTGCTACATGCTAGCTGCTACATGCTAGCTGCTACACGCTAGCTGCTACACGCTAGCTGCTACATGCTAGCTGCTACACGCTAGCTGCTACACGCTAGCTGCTACATGCTAGCTGCTACATGCTAGCTGCTACATGCTAGCTGCTACATGCTAGCTGCTACACGCTAGCTGCTACACGCTAGCTGCTACATGCTAGTTGCTACACGCTAGCTGCTACACGCTAGCTGCTACATGCTAGCTGCTACATGCTAGCTGCTACACGCTAGCTGCTACATGCTAGTTGCTACACGCTAGCTGCTACATGCTAGCTGCTACACGCTAGCTGCTACACGCTAGCTGCTACACGCTAGCTGCTACACGCTAGCTGCTACACGCTAGCTGCTACACGCTAGCTGCTACATGCTAGCTGCTACACGCTAGCTGCTACACGCTAGCTGCTACATGCTAGCTGCTACATGCTAGCTGCTACATGCTTTGCATTCAGGTGATACTTTAGGCTTGATGTGCTGCGGTGATGTGCAAATTCTTTTTTGCATAATTTGCACACAGCCGTGCTCTTGTCGACGCTTCCATCCGTCCGTTTTTTAAAACAACATTTCCCATCCACGGGGCCGACCAAAGCGTCTCATCAGCTTGTTCGTTCGTGTTTGACTATTGTTCACCGTGGTTTGTTGTTGTTTGAAGTCCCATGCTGAAGTCATGAACGTTAGTTGGTGCTACAGTATAATCGGTACGCCGGAAACGCATCCAGTGAGAAACGTTCCGCTGTGCAAAAATAAGTGCGATTAAAATGCGTTAATTTTTTTAACACGTTCATTTTTGTGTAATTAATTCATCTTAATTAACGCGTTAAAGTCCCGGCCCTAGTTTTTATACAAAGAAGGAATGAATTTCCATAGGCTGCCACTAACGGAAGAGAAGCTGCTCAAAGCATGGGTTACTTCCATGAAGCGGTCTGATCCGCCGCTGAATCAGTACGCACGTGCGTGCAGCGAACACTTGATGCCCGGTTCAATACGAAACATCGGATTTGAAGCCAGGATCTGTTCCCACAATATTCGATTTCTCATCGTATGCAGTCGGGAACAGGAGCTCTGTGTCTGAGGTACTATGAAGTCAGCCCGTGGAGCTCTGTGTCTGAGGTACTATGAAGTCAGCCCATGGAGCTCTATGTCTGAGGTACTATGAAGTCAGCCCGTGGAGCTCTGTGTCTGAGGTACTATGAAGTCAGCCCATGGAGCTCTATGTCTGAGGTACTATGAAGTCAGCCCGTGGAGCTCTGTGTCTGAGGTACTATGAAGTCAGCCCGTGGAGCTCTGTGTCTGAGGTACTATGAAGTCAGCCCGTGGAGCTCTGTGTCTGAGGTACTATGAAGTCAGCCCATGGAGCTCTGTGTCTGAGGTACTATGAAGTCAGCCCGTGGAGCTCTGTGTCTGAGGTACTATGAAGTCAGCCCGTGGAGCTCTGTGTCTGAGGTACTATGAAGTCAGCCCGTGGAGCTCTGTGTCTGAGGTACTATGAAGTCAGCCCGTGGAGCTCTGTGTCTGAGGTACTATGAAGTCAGCCCGTGGAGCTCTGTGTCTGAGGTACTATGAAGTCAGCCCGTGGGGATCTATGTGCCCGTGGGATAGGAAGTCCGCCCATGGGGTTCTATATTCTATATTCCTCCATCGCTGCCATATCTGCCACGTTGCGTTGACTTCCGGTATGGATACCCGGAGCGAGGACCCACACTGGGACTCCCCTAATGGCGGCGGCCTGGTCCCGGAGTTCCCCACCCGGCCGGCGGATAATTCATTTTCTTTTGGCGAGTAATATCATGTACAATAAATATTACGATCAATATCCATTGTAAAATGAATAAACTACCGGAACATTATAGCTGTAATGGCGTTTCCTTTCCCCTTTAACATGCAGATAGTCCTCCCACACTTTACTTCTCTCACTCCACACTATCAATATTACACAAGAAACCCCCTTCATTTATCTTCTTAATCGCTCTAATTCAATTTGCATTTTCTTCACAGCTGAAATATTTTGTGGAACAAATCTGAAGAGATGTTCAAATAGGTCCTTCCATATTCCTCCTTTACATGTTCTCACTCCATTCATCCCATCAGCGTCCAACCCTGACATGTCATGAAGTACAATCCTCCTTAAATTGCCCAAAAACTAATTACACAGTAGCACGATAAGAAAATCACTGTATGTAATAAACTAGGAGCACAATCGATGTTTTAGTATCGATGTTTTATGATTAGAAATACCAAAGTACGTCCGTCAAAAAAGTCTAGTTAAGTAAAAAGTAAAATACTTCATTCAAAAGCACTTATAACTATATTTAAGTATCAGTAGAAGTTAGATCTCACCATTAGTTTTATCACTTACTCACTCACTTCCTTGCTGACTAACTCACTCACTTACTTCCTTGCTCACTAACCTACCTACTTACTTTCTAACTCACTTACCTACCTACTTACTTAATTACTTGCCTACTTTAGCACCCCATTTATTCGAAGTTGAATGGTGAGATTTCACCACTTGTTTTATTACTTACTTACTTACTCAATTACTCGTATTCATGTTTTATAATTAGAAATGCCCAACGTAAAGTCTAGTTGGTAAAAAGTAATTTAAAAAGTCCTTAAAAACTGTATTTAAAGGTGGGGTAGGTAATTTTGGAGAAACCAGCTCGAGTGCGCTAGAATTTGAAAATACACAGCCGGAACAAATCTGCCACTTCCTCACAGAGCCCCACCTCCAACACACAGGAACGCGCACATGACCAATGAGGGCACGAGATCAGTTTGTGCAGAGCCCTAGATAGTATGCTTGTTTGAGACGCGTTGCGGCTCGCCTCGAAAGTAGACGAGAATAGCCGATCGCAGCCGGGGGAGGTCTCAAAAAGCTCGCCTGAAGTCGGACTTCTTCTTCTTCTTCTTCTTCTTCTTCTTCTTCTTCTTCTTCTTCTTCTTCTTCTTCTTCTTCTTCTTCTCTCGGTTTTTTGGCGGATTTCAAACAACTTTGAGGTGCATACCGCCACCTCCGGAGTCGGCTTGACTCGGTTTGCATTTATAAAGAATGCACACATGTGTTTAATCGTTAATGTCAGATATGTACTAAGTAAATACATTTGTTCCTGCTCAAGATTAGATTCAACCTTATTGTTATTGCACAGATTACAGGAGACAACGAAATGCAGTTTATCTTCTAACCAGGCGCAACAAGCAGTGAAGTGGAAAGTAATGTACACAATCTACAGAATAACATATATGATGATGAATAAACAGTAAGGGGTAACCTTATGAAGCTGTATACACTTTACGAATATAATAGTTTTTTATGGACAACTTTACCATTCAATCTCGTCCAACTGATCTCGCAGCTGTCACTCCTCGGCTCTTCAGGCATTTATCAAACCTGGCAACTCCAGGCTTCCTTGCAGCTGTCAATCAAAGTCCAGTGGCTCTCCCCAAAGTGTCAGAAACTGTTCACGCGCGCAGACACTCCGCAAGCAAGTGAGGCTGACACTCCCGCGAGTCTGGCTGTCTCTCTCGTGAGCGAGCGCATAGCCGCTCGCGGGGGGGTTTAATCTACGCGCGAGGGTCATTTCATGCGCGTGTAAAAGCAAATGTTCTGCTCGTGAGTAGCTTGTTTTTCCGCGCTAGAATATTGACCCAAATCTGACTCCATAATTCTCGTCTACTTTCGAGGCGAGCCGCAACGCGTCTCAACAAGCCTGCTGTCAGGCGAACAGCTGTGCGGCGTCATCACAAACGGACGTCGCTTCACGTGACGCTCCGGAGGAAAGGACGTCCCATTGCTCTTAAAACTCATTTCCCTGCTTCTCGTGGTTTCCTTGCGTCCTCCATGCTTCCCTGGTGGGAGGGACTAGTCGCAGGGAAACGACGCAAGTGAGGGACGCAAGGATTTAATTTAACCGACCTGAGGCCACAGCCGGAAAAAATCTGCCCCTTCCTTCAGACTTCCTCTCAGAGCCCCTCCTCCAACACACACGAACGCGCACATGACCAATGAGGGCACGAGATGAGATAAGTTAGTGCACAGATGGAAGGCTGACAGGCAGGTAGGCCATCCAGTTACTTTAGCCGGCTCAGATGATTGGTCGTGCTTTTTACAGCGCCACGGCTTCCAGAGATGATGTGTTTTATGGATTTGTTGTCAAAGCACTTCAGATATTCATTGCTATCGGGATGTTAAGAGCATTCCATGGAATATAACAACAAGTGTATCTCCAGCCGGTTTCTCTTACCTACCTTAACCTGCATCAGGCCCTGGGGCTGGTAGTTTTTGTAGGCCCCCTATTTAAACAACAAATGAAAGTCATGTATAGCCTCAGCAGGCTCTGTGGTCGCACTTCTCCACTCTGCTCTGCGCGCCTGGTCCTCTCCTCCAGATGAGTGACGTATCGGGCCTCCCTCGTGTATCTGTCCGGTTGCCGTTGGCTCCCCTCCACGTAGCAAGTCCTCGTCGTCCTCTCATCTCCTCCAACAGATAATGTCCCTCCTGTCTGTTTTTCCTCTCCCGCTACTCCATCGCTATCAGAACCAGGCGGCCTACTTGGCTCCGAGGCCCCGCGGCCGGCACCGCTGCCGCTCGGTACAGAACTCATCTGTCCTTCCTCCTCATCTGTCCTTCCTCCTCATCCCGGCCTACAGGTTTAAAATCACCTGGAAGCTTCGGCATGCTTTGTAACAGCTGCTTGTCTCGAAACTCCTTTTCCCTCAACAATTTCCTTTCCCGAGCGCCACTCTCAAACTTTTTCTTCTCAAACTTTTTCATCTGTCACTCAATCACTCGCAATTTGAATAAGTCACATGTGAAGCATATTCTCATTCTGATTGGCTGTTGAGTGGTGCCCACTGACTGTTTCGGAGTCATCTCTGGAATCCATCGATCTGATTGGTTAGCGGAGCAAATGATCAAAATACTACGGAGGGAAGATATTTTCGTTTGGATTACTGGTCTGGGGGAAGCTCGCGGGTGTGTGTGTTTGTGTATTTTTGCGTTTGTGTGTGTTGTGTTTGTTTCCCGGGGAAACCCTCAGGAGAAACACCGGCTGTTGTTGCGCCTGCTGTGACGTCAAGTTACTCCGTTCTCCGCTTGTAATTATGCCGAAGCTTCAAAGCTGTATTTATCATCTGAATTTGCCGAAACAAGTTTAATATTCTGAAAGCCAAGACTTTGTTTATTTGAAACCAGATGAAAACAAACTGTAACGGACCCTGCCGTGTTATCTATGATTACTATACGACTTACGTTACTAATGTCAGCCGGAGGGAGGGGAGTGAGAGCTGTCATCTTCCCTTTACAAGCTTCAAAAATATATTTATCGTGTGATTTTGGAAAATAAAAGTTTCATATTCTGAAAGCCAAGACTTTGTTTATTTAAATGTTTTTTAAAAACATCCGAAAAAAAAAAAATTAAACTTTTGTATTGGCTCATGCTAGGCCCCTGATCTCCGTAGGCCCCTGGGCTTCAGCCCATCAGCCCGTGCATTAAGGCGGCCCTGCACCTAAGTACACAAGTTAAGTATTAGTGGAAGTTAGATTTCACCACAGGTTGTATTGGTGATGTGACACTGTCGGGTGCATCGTTGGATGTTCACTTCCATAAAGATTTCTAAAAGAGTCCTGAAAGATTATGAATTTAACACGTTTTCCGTATAGCGGGAAATGCCAATAATACAACCCAAATCATAAATCTGAAAACAGCTGGTTATTATAAAATGAGAAGCATATTACTGTGCATAACATTTATTTAGTGATATAGTTGTTTTATCTTTAATCACTTGATTTTGAAACTCCAGGGCGGGGTGCGTAGCAAGCAGTGCGTTTTCTCCCGGAGGCCAGGGAAGCCAGGCATCAGTTGTAATACTGTACTGGCATCACCGCCGTTAGAAACTATCAAGCAAATTAAGAATTACCGAGGGTGGAGATTTGGCGTACTTAATCAAACATAACTTTACTAAACTTCCGCTACAGCAGCAACTAAAAATGAAATCAGATGACAGGCTAATGCTCGCACCCGAGCTGTGTGTACAAAAGGGAGAGAATCGGACGTTCAATGAGGACAAGTATGTCCGCACGGAGTGGCTAACGGGAAGCGCGAAACCTCAGCGTCTCTTTTGCTGCATGTCTTCTTTTTGACAAGGATCCCTGCTCCCTGAACAATCCTTGGGCAACTTCAGGATTCATCGACCTTGCCAACCTGTCACGGGCAATTGAGAGGCACGGTCAATCAAAAAAACAAAATCACATAGATTGTGTGATTGTCTGCATACATTAATATTATAAGTAAAATGCTTAAATTAATAAGGAGAGAGTTTCAGCTGGAGAGCGCGTGCGGACCTTTCGGTTCGACAACAGGCGTGTGCAAGTCCTGCATCTGTGTGATACACATGTAATGCGCTGTAATCACTCATCTGGTTACGGTATTGACCCAACCCAAAAAATGGCCTTCCCCTACATTCTCCCCACGCCACGCGACTGGTACCAACATGTGTTGTGTTTTAGTTACACTTCAAAATCAAAGTGACAAAAAGTCATCTGACTCAAATGTGACTGCATGAATTTATTAATTTGGGAAACGGGAAGCGCAAACACGCCTCTCAGTGTGTGTGTGCGCGTGCGTGTGTGGGAGGGGTCTTTCTCAGTATAAACAGCCATCACTCCTCTGCCTCCATCTCTCCGGGACTTTAAAACCCTGCGTTGCTCCTGCACGGTGGTGGCTCTGCAGAGGACATTACATTTACTTTTAATAATCTTTGATCGTTGTTCGTAATCATGGCTCTAAATAAATCCAAAATAGCGATTGGGTTTGTCGTGGCAGGGGTTCTGACCCTGGTGTCTGGAATCGTCATGCTGTTCGTGGGACCGGCCGTGATGAAAGACCAAGTGATAAAGGTGAGTGATAATGGGGAAAGTTACAAATTAAGTAAAAAAATGATTAGTATTCATTTAAAGAAATATATGCAGTTAGATAAAATAGTTAAAATATGGAGGAAATAAAAATGTAATTCTTCTTCTAAATTCCGTTTCCATGTGTTTTAAAAAAATATATAGGAGAGTCGAACCTTTTGAGGTGTACAAAATAATATACAAATTAAAAATAATTAATACAATTAATTAATAGTGCAATACAATTTTAATAATACAAAAGCATTACAAGGTTTTAAAATGAAATGGTCAAATCTGGATCAGCTCCGTTGTTCCCCGTTTTCAGAGATTTGGGTACGGAGGAAAAGAGAGAGTTTTGTTTCCTGACGCTGCGGGAGTTCCCCGACACACCGGGGACACACCGGGGACACACCGGGGACACACCGGGGACACAGCGGGGACACACCGGGGACACAGCGGGGACACACCGGGGACACACCGGGGACACATTGATGTAGAGAAGACATCACAAAGTGCATTTTGCCTGATAGGTCCCCTTTAACTAATTGTAAAAGCAACTTCAAGCTTTTGAATTTGTTTATTTATGTATTTGAAGTTTCTGGAGGTGTTTCCATTTGGGGATATTGTTCTGTAATTCAATAGAGATGGGTTATATCCAAGTATGAAAGATAACAAATAAATAAATCAAGTTAAAAAGTATGTTTTAAATGATGTAATTAATCAAATGTAAATATTATT
>NW_027262186.1:0-2500 GCF_902827115.2 Pseudochaenichthys georgianus | reverse complement strand
AAAAATATAAACTCAACACTTTTGTTTTTGCTCCCATTTTTCATGAGATGAACTCAAAGATCTAAAACATTTTCTAAATACACAAAATAACCATTTCTCTCAAATATTGTTCACAAATCTGAAAGAATCTGTGATAGTGAGCACTTCTCCTTTGCCGGGATAATCCATCCCACCTCACAGGGGTGGCATATCAAGATGCTGATTAGACAGCAGGATTATTGCACAGGTGTGCCTTAGGCTGGCCACCATAAAAGGCCACTCTGAAACGTGCAGTTTTGCTTTATTGGGGGGGTCTGGGGGGGTCCGAAAACCAGTCAGCATCTGGTGTGAGGGGTAGGGTTAGGGTAATGTTGTGAATCGAGTGGCCTGTGTTCGTCGTCCATAACATACGTCTGCCCATACCATAACCCCACCACCACCATGGGCCACTCGATTCACAACATTACCCTAACCCTACCCCTACCCCTACCCCTACCCCTCACACCAGATACTGACTGGTTTTCGGACCCCCCAATAAAGCAAAACTGCACGTTTCAGAGTGGCCTTTTAGTGTGGCCAGCCTAAGGCACACCTGTGCAATAATCATGCTGTCTAATCAGTATCTTGATATGCCACGCCTGTGAGGTGGGATGGATTATCTCGGCAAAGGAGAAGTGCTCACTATCACACATTCTTTCAGATTTGTGAACAATATTTGAGATAAAAGGTTATTTTGTGTAAATAGAAAATGTTTTAGATCTTTGAGTTCATCTCATGAAAAATGGGAGCAAAAACAAAAGTGTTGCGTTTATATTTTTGTTCAGTGTACATTATTAGAAAAGAGCTGAAGCTGTACTTTTATAATCTTTAAGGCTTTTATTCAAAACATAGCTTTAAAATACGTGATGCTAAAATAAGGGTTTGAACTCTGTGGAGCTTTTGGAGATATAGAATAACGGACTGTTTATGTACGTTAAGTCATCTGAAGCCAAAATGCCAAATATCGGCTTCTTTCCGGCTACTTAAATATGCAATGTATGTTTTTTCTTAAACTCGTATGAAAGTAAAGTGAATATCTTTTGGATTTTTGAATTACGAAACATGTTTTTAATATTCCTTCACAGGTATCTCTATTTTGAGATATCAGCTTTGTCCCTCCATGAGTTCATCGTTCCTCCATAAATACATGTGTTCCGTAATTTATTCACTATTTAAACAAAATAATAATAATAGTAAAGAATAAAAACGCAGAATTGTCGTAAGATAATAATAAACATATATGAATATAACATATCTAAGCTACTGCGCACATGACAATACATCCTTGAATCGTGAATATAAAATTACCTTTTCCGGCATTTTTTGAGGAAACTATTATAAATAATAAACCATAAAAATAACACATAGTTTAATCCTTTTTATTTAATATTATTCTTTCTCTCCATCCAATGCCAGAACACGGTGATTGACCCGAAGAACAGCATGTCTTACAACATGTGGAAGGACGTCCCGGTGCCCTTCTTCATGTCCGTCTACTTCTTCAACGTCCTGAACCCTCAGGAGGTTCTGATCGGAGAGAAACCCATGGTGGAGCAGAAAGGACCCTTTGTGTACAGGTAGGAACTTTTTAAAAGGCCTTATGCTTATGCTATATACACTTGAACATCAGCAGGAGAGGACTCTTTAAAGTAGAGACACTACATACTGATATACACCTGAACATCAGCAGGAGAGGACTCTTTAAAGTAGAGACACTACATACTGATATACACCTGAACATCAGCAGGAGAGGACTCTTTAAAGTAGAGACACTACATACTGATATACACCTGAACATCAGCAGGAGAGGACTCTTTAAAGTAGAGACACTACATACTGATATACACCTGAACATCAGCAGGAGAGGACTCTTTAAAGTAGAGACACTACATACTGATATACACCTGAACATCAGCAGGAGAGGACTCTTTAAAGTAGAGACACTACACACTGATATACACCTGAACATCAGCAGAGAGGACTCTTTAAAGTAGAGACACTACATACTGATATACACCTGAACATCAGCAGGAGAGGACTCTTTAAAGTAGAGACACTACACACTGATATACTCCTGAACATCAGCAGGAGAGGACTCTTTAAAGTAGAGACACTACACACTGATATACACCTGAACATCAGCAGGAGAGGACTCTTTAAAGTGGAGACACTACATACTGATATACACCTGAACATCAGCAGGAGAGGACTCTTTAAAGTAGAGACACTACATACTGATATACACCTGAACATCAGCAGGAGAGGACTCTTTAAAGTAGAGACACTACACACTGATATACACCTGAACATCAGCAGAGAGGACTCTTTAAAGTAGAGACACTACATACTGATATACACCTGAACATCAGCAGGAGCGGACTCTTTAAAGTAGAGACACTACACACTGATATACTCCTGAACATCAGCAGGAGAGGACTCTTTAAAGTAGAGACAATACATACTGATATACACCTGAACATCA
>NW_027262185.1:32500-39088 GCF_902827115.2 Pseudochaenichthys georgianus | reverse complement strand
AACCCTGTTGTTCACAGAGGAAGAGGGAACCCTGATGTTCAGAGAGGAAGAGGGAACCCTGATGTTCACAGAGGAAGAGGGAACCCTGTTGTTCAGAGAGGAAGAGGGAACCCTGATGTTCACAGAGGAAGAGGGAACCCTGATGTTCAGAGAGGAAGAGGGAACCCTGATGTTCACAGAGGAAGAGGGAACCCTGTTGTTCAGCAGAGGAAGAGAGGAACCCTGATGTTCACAGAGGAAGAGGGAACCCTGATGTTCACAGAGGAAGAGGGAACCCTGATGTTCACAGAGGAAGAGGGAACCCTGATGTTCACAGAGGAAGAGGGAACCCTGATGTTCAGAGAGGAAGAGGGGAACCCTGATGTTCACAGAGGAAGAGGGAACCCTGATGTTCAGCGAGGAAGAGGGAACCCTGATTGTTCAGCGAGGAAGAGGGAACCCTGATGTTCAGAGAGGAAGAGGGAACCCTGATGTTCACAGAGGAAGAGGGAACTCCTGATGTTCACAGAGGAAGAGGGAACCCTGTTGTTCACAGAGGAAGAGGGGAACCTGATGTTCACAGAGGAAGAGGGAACCCTGATGTTCAGAGAGGAAGAGGGAACCCTGTTGTTCAGCAGAGGAAGAGGGAACCCTGATGTTCACAGAGGAAGAGGGAACCCTGATGTTCAGAGAGGAAGAGGGAACCCTGATGTTCACAGAGGAAGAGGGACCCTGATTGGTCACAGAGGAAGAGGGAACCCTGATGTTCAGAGAGGAAGAGGGAACCCTGATGTTCAGAGAGGAAGAGGGAACCCTGATGTTCACAGAGGAAGAGGAGGGGGCTGTTGTTCACAGAGGAAGAGGGAACCCTGATGTTCACAGAGGATGAGGGAACCCTGGTTCACAGAGGAAAGGGAGGGCTGATGTTCACAGAGGAAGAGGGAACCCTGTTGTTCACAGAGGAAGAGGGAACCCTGATGTTACAGAGGAAGAGGGAGGGCTGTTGTTCAGAGAGGAAGAGGGAACCCTGATGTTCACAGAGGAAGAGGGAACCCTGATGTTCACAGAGGAAGAGGGAGGGCTGTGTTCAGAGAGGAAGAGGGGAACCCTGTTGTTCACAGAGGAAGAGGAGGGCTGATGTTCACAGAGGAAGAGGGAACCCTGATGTTCACAGAGGAAGAGGTAGGGCTGATGTTCACAGAGGAAGAGGGAACCCTGTTGTTCACAGAGGAAGAGGGAACCCTGATGTTCAGAGAGGAAGAGGGAACCCTGATGTTCACAGAGGAAGAGGGAACCCTGTTGTTCAGAGAGGAAGAGGGAACCCTGTTGTTCACAGAGGAAGAGGGAACCCTGTTGTTCAGAGAGGAAGAGGGAACCCTGATGTTCACAGAGGAAGAGGGAACCCTGATGTTCACAGAGGAAGAGGGAACCCTGTTGTTCACAGAGGAAGAGGGAACCCTGATGTTCACAGAGGAAGAGGGAACCCTGATGTTCACAGAGGAAGAGGGAACCCTGATGTTCACAGAGGAAGAGGGAACCCTGATATTCACAGAGGAAGAGGGAACCCTGATGTTCACAGAGGAAGAGGGAACCCTGATGTTCAGAGAGGAAGAGGGAACCCTGATGTTCACAGAGGAAGAGGGAACCCTGTTGTTCACAGAGGAAGAGGGAACCCTGTTGTTCACGGAGGAAGAGGGAACCCTGATGTTCAGAGAGGAAGAGGGAACCCTGATGTTCAGAGAGGAAGAGGGAACCCTGATGTTCACAGAGGAAGAGGGAACCCTGATGTTCAGAGAGGAAGAGGGAACCCTGATGTTCAGAGAGGAAGAGGGAACCCTGATGTTCACAGAGGAAGAGCGAACCCTGATGTTCACAGAGGAAGAGGGAGGGCTGATGTTCACAGAGGAAGAGGGAACCCTGTTGTTCAGAGAGGAAGAGGGAACCCTGATGTTCACAGAGGAAGAGGGAACCCTGATGTTCACAGAGGAAGAGGGAACCCCGATGTTCACAGAGGAAGAGGGAACCCTGATGTTCACAGAGGAAGAGGGAACCCTGATGTTCAGAGAGGAAGAGGGAACCCTGATGTTCACAGAGGAAGAGGGAACCCTGATGTTCAGCGAGGAAGAGGGAACCCTGATGTTCAGCGAGGAAGAGGGAACCCTGATGTTCAGAGAGGAAGAGGGAACCCTGATGTTCACAGAGGAAGAGGGAACCCTGATGTTCACAGAGGAAGAGGGAACCCTGTTGTTCACAGAGGAAGAGGGAACCCTGATGTTCACAGAGTAAGAGGGAACCCTGATGTTCAGAGAGGAAGAGGGAACCCTGTTGTTCAGAAAGGAAGAGGGAACCCTGATGTTCACAGAGGAAGAGGGAACCCTGATGTTCAGAGAGGAAGAGGGAACCCTGATGTTCACAGAGGAAGAGGGAACCCTGATGTTCAGAGAGGAAGAGGGAACCCTGATGTTCACAGAGGAAGAGGGAACCCTGATGTTCACAGAGGAAGAGGGAACCCTGATGTTCAGAGAGGAAGAGGGAACCCTGATGTTCACAGAGGAAGAGGGAGGGCTGTTGTTCACAGAGGAAGAGGGAACCCTGATGTTCACAGAGGATGAGGGAACCCTGATGTTCACAGAGGAAGAGGGAGGGCTGATGTTCACAGAGGAAGAGGGAACCCTGTTGTTCACAGAGGAAGAGGGAACCCTGATGTTAACAGAGGAAGAGGGAGGGCTGTTGTTCAGAGAGGAAGAGGGAACCCTGATGTTCACAGAGGAAGAGGGAACCCTGATGTTCACAGAGGAAGAGGGAGGGCTGATGTTCACAGAGGAAGAGGGAGGGCTGATGTTCAGAGAGGAAGAGGGAACCCTGTTGTTCACAGAGGAAGAGGGAGGGCTGATGTTCACAGAGGAAGAGGGAACCCTGATGTTCACAGAGGAAGAGGGAGGGCTGATGTTCACAGAGGAAGAGGGAACCCTGATGTTCACAGAGGAAGAGGGAGGGCTGATGTTCACAGAGGAAGAGGGAACCCTGTTGTTCACAGAGGAAGAGGGAACCCTGATGTTCAGAGAGGAAGAGGGAACCCTGATGTTCACAGAGGAAGAGGGAACCCTGTTGTTCAGAGAGGAAGAGGGAACCCTGTTGTTCACAGAGGAAGAGGGAACCCTGTTGTTCAGAGAGGAAGAGGGAACCCTGATGTTCACAGAGGAAGAGGGAACCCTGATGTTCACAGAGGAAGAGGGAACCCTGATGTTCACAGAGGAAGAGGGAACCCTGATGTTCACAGAGGAAGAGGGAACCCTGATGTTCACAGAGGAAGAGGGAACCCTGATATTCACAGAGGAAGAGGGAACCCTGATGTTCACAGAGGAAGAGGGAACCCTGATGTTCAGAGAGGAAGAGGGAACCCTGATGTTCACAGAGGAAGAGGGAACCCTGTTGTTCACAGAGGAAGAGGGAACCCTGTTGTTCACGGAGGAAGAGGGAACCCTGATGTTCAGAGAGGAAGAGGGAACCCTGATGTTCAGAGAGGAAGAGGGAACCCTGATGTTCAGAGAGGAAGAGGGAACCCTGATGTTCACAGAGGAAGAGCGAACCCTGATGTTCAGAGAGGAAGAGGGAACCCTGATGTTCACAGAGGAAGAGGGAGGGCTGATGTTCACAGAGGAAGAGGGAACCCTGTTGTTCAGAGAGGAAGAGGGAACCCTGATGTTCACAGAGGAAGAGGGAACCCTGATGTTCACAGAGGAAGAGGGAACCCCGATGTTCACAGAGGAAGAGGGAGGGCTGATGTTCACAGAGGAAGAGGGAACCCTGATGTTCACAGAGGAAGAGGGAACCCTGTTGTTCACAGAGGAAGAGGGAACCCTGATGTTCACAGAGGAAGAGGGAACCCTGTTGTTCAGAGAGGAAGAGGGAACCCTGTTGTTCACAGAGGAAGAGGGAACCCTGTTGTTCACAGAGGAAGAGGGAACCCTGTTGTTCACAGAGGAAGAGGGAACCCTGATGTTCACAGAGGAAGAGGGAACCCTGTTGTTCAGAGAGGAAGAGGGAACCCTGTTGTTCACAGAGGAAGAGGGAACCCTGATGTTCAGAGAGGAAGAGGGAACCCTGATGTTCACAGAGGAAGAGGGAACCCTGTTTTTCAGAGAGGAAGAGGGAACCCTGATGTTCACAGAGGAAGAGGGAACCCTGATGTTCAGAGAGGAAGAGGGAACCCTGATGTTCACAGAGGAAGAGGGAACCCTGATGTTCACAGAGGAAGAGGGAACCCTGTTGTTCACAGAGGAAGAGGGAACCCTGATGTTCACAGAGGAAGAGGGAACCCTGATGTTCACAGAGGAAGAGGGAACCCTGATGTTCACAGAGGAAGAGGGAACCCTGATGTTCACAGAGGAAGAGGGAACCCTGTTGTTCACAGAGGAAGAGGGAACCCTGTTGTTCAGAGAGGAAGAGGGAACCCTGATGTTCAGAGAGGAAGAGGGAACCCTGATGTTCACAGAGGAAGAGGGAACCCTGATGTTCACAGAGGAAGAGGGAACCCTGTTGTTCAGAGAGGAAGAGGGAACCCTGATGTTCACAGAGGAAGAGGGAACCCTGTTGTTCACAGAGGAAGAGGGAACCCTGATGTTCAGAGAGGAAGAGGGAACCCTGTTGTTCACAGAGGAAGAGGGAACCCTGATGTTCACAGAGGAAGAGGGAACCCTGATGTTCACAGAGGAAGAGGGAACCCTGTTGTTCACAGAGGAAGAGGGAACCCTGATGTTCACAGAGGAAGAGGGAACCCTGTTGTTCACAGAGGAAGAGGGAACCCTGATGTTCACAGAGGAAGAGGGAACCCTGATGTTCACAGAGGAAGAGGGAACCCTGTTGTTCACAGAGGAAGAGGGAACCCTGATGTTCACAGAGGAAGAGGGAACCCTGATGTTCACAGAGGAAGAGGGAACCCTGATGTTCACAGAGGAAGAGGGAACCCTGTTGTTCACCTAGAGGAAGAGGGAACCCTGATGTTCACAGAGGAAGAGGGAACCCTGTTGTTCACAGAGGAAGAGGGAACCCTGTTGTTCACAGAGGAAGAGGGAACCCTGATGTTCACAGAGGAAGAGGGAACCCTGATGTTCACAGAGGAAGAGGGAACCCTGATGTTCACAGAGGAAGAGGGAACCCTGATGTTCACAGAGGAAGAGGGAACCCTGATGTTCACAGAGGAAGAGGGAACCCTGATGTTCACAGAGGAAGAGGGAACCCTGATGTTCACAGAGGAAGAGGGAACCCTGATGTTCACAGAGGAAGAGGGAGGGATGTACGTATGCGTGGTGGAAGAGTTGAAAGGGGACCAATGCGAACAGTAGTTTCAGACAACACCCGTGCAACTATTGTGGACCCCGTCATAAACCACGGCATGTCCCTCAGTGAGGCCGGCCAAAGGGTTCAGCCCAACATACGGAGATCAACAGTGGCATCCATTGTTAGGATCTTCAGGCACGCAAATAGGTAAGCTACTGTAACCCTTTTTTACAGCACTTCATGCATTTCTATTTTTATGTAGGTTTCGATCACTGTTTTTATATTACAGTACATAACATATTACAGTACATAACATTCTCAAATATGTATTGATAGAACTGAAAGAGCACCCCGCTCTGGTGGCAGAGGAAAGGCCTTTACTCCAGAACAAGAGTCTGCCATTGTTGATATGGTTGTGGCCAACAATGAAATCCGCTTGAGGGAGATTCAGGCCAGAATAATTGCAGACCAGGATGTCTTCAGTAACATTGCATCTATAAGTGTTGCAACCATTGAGCGGGTGTTAAAGAGGCACCACCTCAGAATGAAACAGATCTATAAGGTTCCTTTTGAACTCTGACCGTGTGAAGGAGTTAAGGCACCGGTATGTACAGGTAAGGACCTCAATCACAGTGATGGCTTGCCTATATCTTTAGTATGTCAGACTGCTTACAGTAATGTAAAACGGTCCTCTGTTTGTTTCATTTTCTTTAGCGAATGATGGAGCTGGAAGGCAATGCATTACCACATGTGTTTGTATATGTGGATGAAGCAGGCTTCAACCTCTCCAAAGTGAGGAGACGTGGGAGGAACCTTATTGGGCAAAGAGCAACAGTCTTTGTTCCAGGCCAAAGGGGAGGAAACAGAACATTGTGTGCGGCTATCTCGACACAAGGCGTCCTTGCTCACATCCCTGTGATGAGAGCATATAACACGCAACGTGTCCTTGCCTTCCTGGATGTCCTGTATGACCGACTGGTGCCACCAGAAGAGAGGGATCGAGTGAGGTCGGTTCACGTGGTCATATGGGACAATGTGGCATTCCACCACTCTCGTGACGTGAGGGCATGGTTTGAGGCTCATCCACACATGGCCATGGAGCTCCTCCCTCCATACTCCCCATTTCTAAACCCCATTGAGGAGTTCTTCTCTGCCTGGAGATGGAAGGTTTGTGACCATCATCCTCATGACAGAATGCCCCTTTTGGACGCAAAGAATGCTGGCTGTCGGGACATCTCTGCGGAATCCTGTCAAGGGTGGTGTCGACACGCAGGGAGATATTTCCCACGCTGCCGCCTTGCAAGGGAAGACATACGCTGTGACGTAGAT
>NW_027262185.1:0-27500 GCF_902827115.2 Pseudochaenichthys georgianus | reverse complement strand
TACTAACAGAGGACTGGCTCCTCTAAAGCCAGCTGAGGAGCACTTGAACTGCTTGGCTCTATGAAACCTGATGTACTTTATGATTCTGTTTTCTTCAGGTTGTGTCTTCCTGGTGGAACGCACTTAGTGTGAGTCGCTCTGGATAAAAGCCTCAGCTAAATGTGATGTAAAATAGTAAAATAAGATATGAATGAACAACAAAACTAAAATACTTTACATGTATTTGTTATTGGCTGTGGGTTACTGGTTATGCTCACATACTTATTTAATTATTAAAATGTAAACCGATCTTTTTCATCTGGGTGTTTAGAGTTGTACCC
Organism: Pseudochaenichthys georgianus; assembly: GCF_902827115.2. NCBI lineage: Eukaryota > Metazoa > Chordata > Actinopteri > Perciformes > Channichthyidae > Pseudochaenichthys > Pseudochaenichthys georgianus. The sequence continues at coordinate 27,180 of NW_027262185.1, read as the reverse complement.
CGAGATCTAGTCTCTAGTCATTCTGTTCAAAGTGCACCAGATTGAAGCATCTTGCTTTAAAATGTTCAAACCTTTCTTCCCGGTACGCCTGAGAGGCAGAGATGCTGGTTTTCTCAACAAGAACTGTTTTTAAATGGGGGGGGGGGTTCCTTTAGAAGTTGCACTGCTGCAGCTTCAGTGGTTCTCAGGTTAGTTACATAGCAGTGAATATAAACTGATTCATGTGAATATTACTGTAAACTAACCTGTGTAAAAGTTTCTCTAATAAATGTAATTTTTTTGGTGGAAGAAGCATGTATCATTTGTTTACCCCTCAAAGAATCGGAATCGAGAACCGCTAAGAACCGGAATCGAAAAGTAGAATCGGAATCAGAATCGTGGAAATTCAAACGATACCCAACCCTAGTGGTACCCCAAATGGAGACGGGACCTTGCAGCGGGAAGTTGGAACGGCATCTGGACAGAAAGGTCAGGATTCTGCCCTTGCGTATGCATCGCACTGCGTAGCTTAACAGATAGCTAACAAAGACTCAGAAGACAGTTGTTGAGTTGACCATTTACTGAGGCTTGAAATTGTAAAACTGCAAGAATAAACAGAAGAATACAACACAAGTTACACAATTGAAATAATACATGTGCAACATAATGCAAATAGAGTGTAGTATAATCAACAGCCTATGCTAAGAATGAGCTATGTCCGTTAGCTTAGCAGCTAGTTAGCTTAGCTTATCTTAAACATTGAAACCACACAATCAATTAAACCACATTTTTGAAACACATAACTTGGCACACAGGTACGTTTGTACTTACAGACAGATCTACTCCAAGGATTAAAACAAAATGATCTGTGGTATAGAACTGAGCTACGATGTGCTCTGCATGGCATTGCTGTGTAAACTAAAACACAAGGAGAGTCGCGCTATTTGGTGCCTTAAGGCTACAGTACCGACTTTTGCCACTAGGGGGTGCCAATACCCTATGGTGTCAGAACAGTCAGGATATGTATTTCACGTGTGGTCTGTTAGTGAGGAGCTGGAAGTTATCCTCTTCCTTTTTGAAATGTCGAACACAGAACTGCCAAAACCCTTTAATAGTGGATTTAAAGATGTCGTATCTGCTGTGGCCTGTGCCCATGCAGGGCTGAAGCCTTTGGTAAAGATGAGTTGGTTTTATGAGAACAGGAACTGTTGTGGGTTCTCAGCGGAGAGAAGGAACACGGTGGTTACGTCTTTACCGGTGTGCAAACACAAAGATTTGGTTTTGAAATGCTGACGTTTGTGTTCCTCTCATGTTCTTCAGTGAATGGGATGATCACCGTAAAGGTGCCGAAAGGAGGAGGTCATCTAACGGTAGCATAACACGCAAAGCATCCCCCCTCCCCCAAAATAACATCTAGAGACTCTAAAGGAGGCGTCAGTGAAGCATCTATAGACTCTAAAGGAGGCGTCAGGGAAGCATCTATAGACTCTAAAGGAGGCGTCAGTGAAGCATCTATAGACTCTAAAGGAGGCGTCAGTGAAGCATCTAGAGACTCTAAAGGAGGCGTCAGTGAAGCACCTAGAGACTCTAAAGGAGGCGTCAGTGAAGCATCTAGAGACTCTAAAGGAGGCGTCAGTGAAGCATCTAGAGACTCTAAAGGAGGCGTCAGTGAAGCACCTAGAGACTCTAAAGGAGGCGTGAAGCATCTAGAGACTCTAAAGGAGGCGTCAGTGAAGCACCTAGAGACTCTAAAGGAGGCGTGAAGCATCTAGAGACTCTAAAGGAGGCGTCAGTGAAGCACCTAGAGACTCTAAAGGAGGCGTCAGTGAAGCACCTAGAGACTCTAAAGGAGGCGTCAGTGAAGCACCTAGAGACTCTAAAGGAGGCGTCAGTGAAGCACCTAGAGACTCTAAAGGAGGCGTCAGTGAAGCACCTAGAGACTCTAAAGGAGGCGTCAGTGAAGCACCTATAGACTCTAAAGGAGGCGTCAGTGAAGCACCTATAGACTCTAAAGGAGGCGTCAGTGAAGCACCTAGAGACTCTAAAGGAGGCGTCAGTGAAGCACCTAGAGACTCTAAAGGAGGCGTCAGTGAAGCACCTAGAGACTCTAAAGGAGGCGTCAGGGAAGCACCTAGAGACTCTAAAGGAGGCGTCAGTGAAGCATCTAGAGACTCTAAAGGAGGCGTCAGGGAAGCACCTAGAGTCTCTAAAGGAGGCGTCAGGGAAGCACCTAGAGACTCTAAAGGAGGCGTCAGTGAAGCATCTAGAGACTCTAAAGGAGGCGTCAGTGAAGCATCTAGAGACTCTAAAGGAGGCGTCAGTGAAGCACCTAGAGACTCTAAAGGAGGCGTCAGTGAAGCACCTAGAGTCTCTAAAGGAGGCGTCAGGGAAGCACCTAGAGACTCTAAAGGAGGCGTCAGTGAAGCATCTAGAGACTCTAAAGGAGGCGTCAGTGAAGCATCTAGAGACTCTAAAGGAGGCGTCAGTGAAGCACCTAGAGACTCTAAAGGAGGCGTCAGTGAAGCACCTAGAGACTCTAAAGGAGGCGTCAGTGAAGCATCTAGAGACTCTAAAGGAGGCGTCAGTGAAGCACCTAGAGACTCTAAAGGAGGCGTCAGTGAAGCACCTAGAGACTCTAAAGGAGGCGTCAGTGAAGCATCTAGAGACTCTAAAGGAGGCGTCAGTGAAGCACCTATAGACTCTAAAGGAGGCGTCAGTGAAGCACCTATAGACTCTAAAGGAGGCGTCAGTGAAGCATCTATAGACTCTAAAGGAGGCGTCAGTGAAGCACCTAGAGACTCTAAAGGAGGCGTCAGTGAAGCATCTAGAGACTCTAAAGGAGGCGTCAGTGAAGCACCTAGAGACTCGAAAGGAGGCGTCAGTGAAGCATCTAGAGACTCTAAAGGAGGCGTCAGTGAAGCATCTAGAGACTCTAAAGGAGGCGTCAGTGAAGCATCTAGAGACTCTAAAGGAGGCGTCAGTGAAGCATCTAGAGACTCTAAAGGAGGCGTCAGTGAAGCACCTAGAGACTCTAAAGGAGGCGTCAGTGAAGCACCTATAGACTCTAAAGGAGGCGTCAGTGAAGCACCTATAGACTCTAAAGGAGGCGTCAGTGAAGCACCTATAGACTCTAAAGGAGGCGTCAGTGAGGCATCTATAGACTCTAAAGGAGGCGTCAGTGAAGCACCTAGAGACTCTAAAGGAGGCGTCAGTGAAGCACCTAGAGACTCTAAAGGAGGCGTCAGTGAAGCATCTAGAGACTCTAAAGGAGGCGTCAGTGAAGCATCTAGAGACTCTAAAGGAGGCGTCAGTGAAGCATCTAGAGACTCTAAAGGAGGCGTCAGTGAAGCACCTAGAGACTCTAAAGGAGGCGTCAGTGAAGCACCTATAGACTCTAAAGGAGGCGTCAGTGAAGCATCTAGAGACTCTAAAGGAGGCGTCAGTGAAGCATCTAGAGACTCTAAAGGAGGCGTCAGTGAAGCACCTAGAGACTCTAAAGGAGGCGTCAGTGAAGCATCTAGAGACTCTAAAGGAGGCGTCAGTGAAGCATCTAGAGACTCTAAAGGAGGCGTCAGTGAAGCATCTAGAGACTCTAAAGGAGGCGTCAGTGAAGCACCTAGAGACTCTAAAGGAGGCGTCAGTGAAGCACCTATAGACTCTAAAGGAGGCGTCAGTGAAGCACCTAGAGACTCTAAAGGAGGCGTCAGTGAAGCACCTAGAGACTCTAAAGGAGGCGTCAGTGAAGCATCTAGAGACTCTAAAGGAGGCGTCAGTGAAGCATCTAGAGACTCTAAAGGAGGCGTCAGTGAAGCATCTAGAGACTCTAAAGGAGGCGTCAGTGAAGCATCTAGAGACTCTAAAGGAGGCGTCAGTGAAGCATCTATAGACTCTAAAGGAGGCGTCAGTGAAGCATCTAGAGACTCTAAAGGAGGCGTCAGTGAAGCACCTATAGACTCTAAAGGAGGCGTCAGTGAAGCATCTAGAGACTCTAAAGGAGGCGTCAGTGAAGCATCTAGAGACTCTAAAGGAGGCGTCAGTGAAGCATCTATAGACTCTAAAGGAGGCGTCAGTGAAGCACCTAGAGACTCTAAAGGAGGCGTCAGTGAAGCACCTATAGACTCTAAAGGAGGCGTCAGTGAAGCATCTAGAGACTCTAAAGGAGGCGTCAGTGAAGCATCTAGAGACTCTAAAGGAGGCGTCAGTGAAGCACCTATAGACTCTAAAGGAGGCGTCAGTGAAGCATCTAGAGACTCTAAAGGAGGCGTCAGTGAAGCACCTAGAGACTCTAAAGGAGGCGTCAGTGAAGCACCTAGAGACTCTAAAGGAGGCGTCAGTGAAGCACCTAGAGACTCTAAAGGAGGCGTCAGTGAAGCACCTATAGACTCTAAAGGAGGCGTCAGTGAAGCATCTAGAGACTCTAAAGGAGGCGTCAGTGAAGCACCTATAGACTCTAAAGGAGGCGTCAGTGAAGCATCTAGAGACTCTAAAGGAGGCGTCAGTGAAGCATCTAGAGACTCTAAAGGAGGCGTCAGTGAAGCATCTATAGACTCTAAAGGAGGCGTCAGTGAAGCACCTATAGACTCTAAAGGAGGCGTCAGTGAAGCATCTAGAGACTCTAAAGGAGGCGTCAGTGAAGCATCTAGAGACTCTAAAGGAGGCGTCAGTGAAGCATCTATAGACTCTAAAGGAGGCGTCAGTGAAGCATCTAGAGACTCTAAAGGAGGCGTCAGTGAAGCATCTAGAGACTCTAAAGGAGGCGTCAGTGAAGCACCTAGAGACTCTAAAGGAGGCGTCAGTGAAGCACCTATAGACTCTAAAGGAGGCGTCAGTGAAGCACCTAGAGACTCTAAAGGAGGCGTCAGTGAAGCATCTAGAGACTCTAAAGGAGGCGTCAGTGAAGCATCTAGAGACTCTAAAGGAGGCGTCAGTGAAGCACCTAGAGACTCTAAAGGAGGCGTCAGTGAAGCACCTAGAGACTCTAAAGGAGGCGTCAGTGAAGCATCTAGAGACTCTAAAGGAGGCGTCAGTGAAGCACCTAGAGACTCTAAAGGAGGCGTCAGTGAAGCATCTAGAGACTCTAAAGGAGGCGTCAGTGAAGCATCTATAGACTCTAAAGGAGGCGTCAGTGAAGCACCTATAGACTCTAAAGGAGGCGTCAGTGAAGCATCTAGAGACTCTAAAGGAGGCGTCAGTGAAGCATCTAGAGACTCTAAAGGAGGCGTCAGTGAAGCATCTAGAGACTCTAAAGGAGGCGTCAGTGAAGCATCTAGAGACTCTAAAGGAGGCGTCAGTGAAGCACCTAGAGACTCTAAAGGAGGCGTCAGTGAAGCACCTATAGACTCTAAAGGAGGCGTCAGTGAAGCACCTAGAGACTCTAAAGGAGGCGTCAGTGAAGCATCTAGAGACTCTAAAGGAGGCGTCAGTGAAGCATCTAGAGACTCTAAAGGAGGCGTCAGTGAAGCACCTAGAGACTCTAAAGGAGGCGTCAGTGAAGCACCTATAGACTCTAAAGGAGGCGTCAGTGAAGCACCTAGAGACTCTAAAGGAGGCGTCAGTGAAGCACCTATAGACTCTAAAGGAGGCGTCAGTGAAGCATCTAGAGACTCTAAAGGAGGCGTCAGTGAAGCATCTATAGACTCTAAAGGAGGCGTCAGTGAAGCATCTAGAGACTCTAAAGGAGGCGTCAGTGAAGCATCTATAGACTCTAAAGGAGGCGTCAGGGAAGCATCTAGAGACTCTAAAGGAGGCGTCAGTGAAGCATCTAGAGACTCTAAAGGAGGCGTCAGGGAAGCATCTAGAGACTCTAAAGGAGGCGTCAGTGAAGCATCTATAGACTCTAAAGGAGGCGTCAGTGAGGCATCTAGAGACTCTAAAGGAGGCGTCAGTGAAGCATCTAGAGACTCTAAAGGAGGCGTCAGGGAAGCATCTAGAGACTCTAAAGGAGGCGTCAGTGAAGCATCTAGAGACTCTAAAGGAGGCGTCAGTGAAGCACCTAGAGACTCTAAAGGAGGCGTCAGTGAAGCATCTATAGACTCTAAAGGAGGCGTCAGTGAAGCACCTATAGACTCTAAAGGAGGCGTCAGTGAAGCACCTATAGACTCTAAAGGAGGCGTCAGTGAAGCACCTATAGACTCTAAAGGAGGCGTCAGTGAAGCATCTAGAGACTCTAAAGGAGGCGTCAGTGAAGCATCTAGAGACTCTAAAGGAGGCGTCAGTGAAGCATCTAGAGACTCTAAAGGAGGCGTCAGTGAAGCATCTAGAGACTCTAAAGGAGGCGTCAGTGAAGCATCTAGAGACTCTAAAGGAGGCGTCAGTGAAGCACCTAGAGACTCTAAAGGAGGCGTCAGTGAAGCATCTAGAGACTCTAAAGGAGGCGTCAGTGAAGCATCTAGAGACTCTAAAGGAGGCGTCAGTGAAGCACCTAGAGACTCTAAAGGAGGCGTCAGTGAAGCACCTAGAGACTCTAAAGGAGGCGTCAGTGAAGCACCTAGAGACTCTAAAGGAGGCGTCAGTGAAGCACCTATAGACTCTAAAGGAGGCGTCAGTGAAGCATCTATAGACTCTAAAGGAGGCGTCAGTGAAGCATCTAGAGACTCTAAAGGAGGCGTCAGTGAAGCACCTAGAGACTCTAAAGGAGGCGTCAGTGAAGCACCTATAGACTCTAAAGGAGGCGTCAGTGAAGCATCTATAGACTCTAAAGGAGGCGTCAGTGAAGCACCTAGAGACTCTAAAGGAGGCGTCAGTGAAGCACCTAGAGACTCTAAAGGAGGCGTCAGTGAAGCATCTAGAGACTCTAAAGGAGGCGTCAGTGAAGCACCTAGAGACTCTAAAGGAGGCGTCAGTGAAGCATCTAGAGACTCTAAAGGAGGCGTCAGTGAAGCACCTAGAGACTCTAAAGGAGGCGTCAGTGAAGCACCTATAGACTCTAAAGGAGGCGTCAGTGAAGCACCTAGAGACTCTAAAGGAGGCGTCAGTGAAGCATCTAGAGACTCTAAAGGAGGCGTCAGTGAAGCACCTAGAGACTCTAAAGGAGGCGTCAGTGAAGCATCTATAGACTCTAAAGGAGGCGTCAGTGAAGCACCTAGAGACTCTAAAGGAGGCGTCAGTGAAGCACCTAGAGTCTCTAAAGGAGGCGTCAGTGAAGCACCTAGAGACTCTAAAGGAGGCGTCAGTGAAGCACCTAGAGACTCTAAAGGAGGCGTCAGTGAAGCACCTAGAGACTCTAAAGGAGGCGTCAGGGAAGCACCTAGAGACTCTAAAGGAGGCGTCAGTGAAGCACCTAGAGACTCTAAAGGAGGCGTCAGTGAAGCACCTAGAGACTCTAAAGGAGGCGTCAGTGAAGCATCTAGAGACTCTAAAGGAGGCGTCAGTGAAGCACCTAGAGACTCTAAAGGAGGCGTCAGTGAAGCACCTAGAGACTCTAAAGGAGGCGTCAGTGAAGCACCTAGAGACTCTAAAGGAGGCGTCAGTGAAGCACCTAGAGACTCTAAAGGAGGCGTCAGTGAAGCACCTAGAGACTCTAAAGGAGGCGTCAGACTATATGGGATCTCTTCAAGAGGAATACAGCTGTTCATTTCTGAAGTCCATCTATCTGTCAGATTTCCATGTGGTGTTATGCATTTCCTCGCCACACATAAAGAAATGTCCATAACTGTAATTTGGGATTTAGTTAACGATCTATTGAGACTTGTGAAATCGCCCAGTAAGCAAAGCTCAGGCTCTAAAGGGAAGGTCGACCCTGTGACCTTGGTCAAGGCGTCACACACATCGTACCAAAAGCACCTCAGTTTTATGCAAAGCCAGGTGCCGTGTAGGAAGGAGCCGGCCTCGAGGCCACCTGAAGCACGTCTCTGACAGCTCGGGCTTGGATCGATGTAGTGTCTGTGCGGTGAGGTACAGTTGATGGAGGACATTATCGTGAACCAGTCTGCACCTGGCTTTAATAGTAGCTGAGAAACTGTCTTTACATAAATCTGAGCAGAGCTGTTCATCAATGGCTCCAGATCTCACTCCCATCTCGCTCTGGATCTGTGTAACCTGGCGGTAACCAGTAAAGAGTACATTTTAGAAGTACCTCTGTGTACATCTCCCTCATGAAGCAGTTTCTCCACATCAGTCATCCCAGGGCCCGGGCTGGCTCTAGGAAAGGATCTGAACTGAAGAGAGCAGTTCAATCAGGAGAGACGTGATGTATGGAATACATGTTTATTATCGGTCACATTATATAAATGAAACATAATGATGACAGTTTATAACAAGTGAATGAAATGGTGTTTTGGCGATTAGGCCCAGGTTTTGTAGGATATCAATCGGGAAGGGAAGAACCGTTTCCGATGAACCCCCAAAAGAATGAAGTATGAAGTACTGAATGTGTAGAATCTTACCTTGTGGGATGCAGTGGAAATCTATGGATGGAAAGGAGAGGTTAATACATGTGAGAATTTAAACGACTGATGCCTCCTGGGCATCCTTCCTGGACGTACTGGGCATCCCGGACGTACGGGGCATCCTGGACGTACAGGGCATCCCGGACGCACCGGGCGACCCGACGTGCGGGCGCCCAGAACGTGCAGGGCTTCCCAAACGTGCGGGGCAACCTGCCTTAGCAGGGACACGTTATACAGACCCGAAGGTTTTACAGCCTGGACATGCAGGGTTAGATATGCAGAAATAAACATGAGCCGCAGGGCGACATACGTGCTGACATGCTAAGAACCACCACCAGTTATATGCATACGTACCAATTTGTTAAGGTTGGAGAGACCTTTGGATAGCCAGCACGGCATTGAGGTCAGGGCGAATGTAGGATGAGAAAGCGGAGGAGGACCACCGTCCGAGTTGTTGCAGGGATGAGGATGAGACACCTTGATTAGCAGCGGAAGTAGCTGCGCCTATTCTAAAGGAGTGCCCCATGTATAGAAGGGGTGATAACCCGGATTTAATAAGGACCTGTTTTAAATAGACATTGAACTGTCGTTGCGTTAAAGGAAAATTCCCTGAGATAAGGAATAATGGTGAGAGAGGATTAGAGGTAGGTCTAAGCTTTAGGAACTTGATCATGGCCTTATAAGGGCAGAACTGGGAGTCGATGCGGGCGGCGATGACGGAGCAGGCGCCGCCGCATTTGGAGTGTTAAAGATATAAGCTAAAGTGGCTAGCGTGAAAGGATATGTCAGAAAGCTGACGTCTCGATTGGAATCGAAAGTAAGGGAAGCGGTGGTAAATTCGCCTGGTCTGAGAAAGGCATAAAAAGCTAGGAGAAATAGAGCGTCGAGTAGTGCATCGATATAAGGGGAGAATAACCCACTTCTAAGCTTGGAGAGCATGAGGCGTAAAGTGGAGAGAGTAATAGGGCGTCTCCGGTCTAAGACGGGGGAAAGGTTTTAATGAGACCTTTGAGGATGAGTTTGACTGACTGGTTTGCGAACAGGCTGGGAAAGCCGGGATCGGAACGCGAACGTTAAACTGAATCCCCGCTAAGAGGCCCCTGATGTATTGGGGTTTGAGGTGGCGATCAGTGGCGCAGTAGCACATGAAGGCACACACGGTGGAGATGAGAACAGGTTTAAGTGTGATGCCTACGGAAAAGCAAAACGTCGCAAACGTTCTCCAAGCGAATCATATGTTTTGAGGGTGGACGCGCTAAGCCCTTCCTCATAGACCTGCTGATTCGAGGTGCCTTTCTAGGGGACTTCTATTTAAGAGAGAGAGAGGAGATGCAGGGGAGGAATCCTGACGGGTTGAGCGCTGGCTCCTGGGCAGAGGTTCCGGAACGTCTTGAATTGGAAGCGAGAGAGGGAATCAGCCACTGGGTTAAGGTGGCCGGGAACGTGACGAGCGGAGATGAGGAAGTTGTGGGTGATGGAAGACCACGTGATGCTTCTCATGAACGGCATGATGTCACGGCACGGGGAGCGTGCTTTGTTAATAATCCCGACCACTGATTGGTTGTCGCAGAGTACTGAGATCCGCTTCCGGGGCCAGAGGTGCCCCCACACGTGGCAGGCAACAGCGATCGGAAAGATCTCATGCAGAGCGGAGGAAGAGGCATGGCTGGGAAATGACGGAGGCCACGAGCCTGCGAACCACTCTCCCTGAAAAAAAAACCCACGGATGGGGCAGCGTCCGTGAAGAATCTCATGGAGTCGGAGGAGTACACGAGGTCGTCGTAGAAGAAGGTGACACCATTCCAGTGTGCGAGCAGGAGGGACCATAACCGTAGGTCTGAGTGGCAGCTGTTGTGGAAATCTAGGGCCCAACACAGCGCTGGAGAGTACAAGTCAAATGAACAATACAAATAAATGGTGAATCAAGCAAAGCTGTCTTTTGGTTATTTATTTGAAGCTTCAAATACACGATACAATAATATAAATATGTCACAAGTCGCACAGAGTATAAAATAGTCTGCGCGAGAGTGCGCAGAACAATGGAAAAGCAAAGGTTATATAGAAAAGGAGTGGGAAAGAGAACAATCTGGGTTCACACAGTCAGATTGTTGATGAGACACCCAGTGGCCTTGAGTAGATAGCATAACGGTTCTCAGAGCAGGGAAGTTCGTGATGTGTCTGACTGTGTATGAGTCTCCCAGTCTGCTGAAACAGCTGTGGCCTTGCAGAGACTGGGAAACTCATAAGAGAATATAATAGAATAATAATGGTAAAAGCACAACAAGAGGAAATAAGAAGCATTTGGTTTAAACATATGAAAGACATAATAAGGATAATAATAAGGATGATAATAATAAAAATTCCCACGACACAGCCTTCATCTAGAAAGACGTGGTCATGGAGGTTTTCTGCAGCCGACGCTGTATCCAGGAGCCGGGAGATGAAAGAGCGCCCCTGAGGGATGATACGCATGGCGAAGTTGAGGTTCCGGAGCAGGGAGAGCAGCTGCTGCTTGGTGATAACTTGTTGCTCGCAGAAGGCTTTTGAGATGTCGCGAATGCGCTGCAGTTTGTCCGTGGGGAGAGACGCTTCCATGTCTACGGAGTCGAGTGTAATGCCTAGAAATTCCAGGCGTGTGTTGGGACCTAGCGTTTTCTCTTCTGAGAGGGGAACACCCAACTCCTGAAAGCATGTTTGGAGTTTTGCTAGAGAGTCGCCTGAGTTGTCCCGAGGGGGATCTATGAGGAGGAAGTCGTCCAATAAGTGAAGAACGGAGGGGATTCTGACGATGTTCAGGAGGATCCAGCAGAGGGCTTCGGAAAAAGAATTAAAGATACAAGGGCTACTTCTGCACCCGAAGGTTAGACGGACAGCGAAGTAGAATTTGGATTCCCACCTGATACCGAACATGTGCCACTGAGATGGGTGAATGGGAATTATTTTGAATGCGTCGGTGATATCCGCTTTGGAGAGCCACGCTCCTTGCCCTGCGAATTTGATGAGCTTGATGGCATTATCGACTGAAGCGTAGTGAAGTGAAAAATACTCGGGGGGAATAAGGCTATTGATGCTGCGGAACGGACCAGCGCGAGGAGCGGACAGATCGAAAATGAGCCTTTTCTTCTCGGAGTATTTGCGTGTAGCGACCCCTATTGGGCTTGTCCGGAACACTGGGAACGGAGAGGAATGGAAAGGACCGATTAAATATCCTTTGTTGAGCTCTTTTTTCATGAGCTGAGAGACTATAGTGGGTTCTTTGGCGGCTGACTGCAGGTTTTTTGCCACTAGAGTCACTGAGGGGGGAGAGAGAACCCCTACCCTGAACCCTTGAGAGAGCCCTGACAACAGATAGTCAACGAACACGGGATTTGGGTGAGTCGAAAGTGCAGCTGCTAATTGTGTGGTGTTGATGGGAGTCGAGGGGTGATGTTTTAAGAGGTTTTTCCACCACGTTGATTCTGGCGCGGGAAAAGGAGCCGGCGCCTGGGGCAGACTGACCTCGGGTGGGCCTCCCTGCAAGTACTGCAAATGTGGAGAAAAGTACAATACGGGTAAGAACACACGTTCTCATTAAAAGCGCCGCAAATCTTAGTGTCCCTTTGCTTAATCACGTGACGGTTTGTTTTAATGTTCCCAGGATACTGCGTGGGGAAAATGCTAGACCCGGAGAGAGGTACTGAAGGGCAGAGCGGAGAGGTGTGGCCCTGCGCTCCGCAGCTAATGCATGAGACTACTTGTTGCCCGCCGGTAGCCATAACGAGCAGCTCGGTATCCAGCACAGACCAGTCCAGGCGGATGTTGCTGTGAGCTAAGTGTAGCGCTGCTTTGCTAGAGAAGCTTTTGTGGTATTGATCGAACACTATTTTCCCGTATTTTATGTGAAGATCTCCGATCATGGCCAGATAAGCGTCTAACTCCACTCTCCTTCCAGGGTAAACTGTGCAGAGAACATCGCGGAAAATGCTAAACGCTACCAGGAATTGTCCTATAGAAAGGTCTTTGAGGAGCCGGGGGTCTGCGGATTTGAATACCGCAGTAATGCTTCCTCCCGTGGCGATGGCTTTGTCTGCAACGAAATCGGAAACCCGGTTTTTGGGTGCATTAAGAAAAAAAACGGCTGTCTGCAAACACGGAAGTGAAGTATCCGCTCACCATGCACTTTGGGTCGGCCTTATTTTGTGCCTCAAGACCCCCCCAGCCTGGTTCTCACAAAAGTTGACTGACAAATGTGCCTCTGGAGGAATGCAAGGGGAGTTGACAGGGGACTCTACCCGCATTATGAGGCACTATTTTCGGATACTTTTTTCATTTTCACCCTTTTGGCCAGGATTTCTTTATTTTCTTTTTTCTTCATTTTTTGCACAACGCTCTGGAGGTATGTAAGGGGAGTCGACAGGGGACTCTAACCGCCTCACGAGTGCCTATTTTCGGACACTTTATTTATTAAATTTTTCTTCAGTTTTGGGCCGTTTGACCCGGTTCCTTCTACCTAGGGCACTGCCCAGTCCCGGGTGTCCCCAGTCGGCCCTCCACTGAAGGGGTGGTGGTGCCAATAAGAAGGCCAAAGTTGGATGCTGAGGGGCAGGCGGGCGGGCAGCAATAAGGTTCCCAGGGGCAGCTAAAGTGCCACTTTCCATCAGCGCCGGGGAGGCGCTCAAGTGCTCAAGTGTTGGTGAAGGAGGTGTACCGCAGCGTCCACACGGCGGTGTGCGTTGAAGCTTGCCGGTGAGCTTGTCTGAAACTTGACCAACAACCAATCACATGAATCTCCCGCACCGCACACAAGCACGCAGTTTGATTGGCTAGATCCAAGTTGAACATTGCTCAACTCTTGAAGCGAGCAATGCGAGCAAAGCAAAGCAAAGCAACGCTCCCACAATGCAGTTTGGCAGAGCATGACGTCACCCCATTCAAAGTGAATGGGCAGAAGCGTTGAAGCTTCAACGCACGCCACCATGTGGACAGGCCCGTAAGGCAGAGGAGGGTAAAAAAAAAGTGAAAGTGTGTGAACCTTCAGCCCAGAAGGGGTGGTGGTGCCAATAAGAAGGCCGAATGTGGATGCTGAGGGGTGGGCAGCATTAAGGTTACCAGGGGCATGAGAACATGCTCCACAGAAGGGGTGGTGGTGCCGTGAAGAAGGATGAAAATGGATGCTGATGGGCGGACAGTAAAGCACCACAAAATCCACCCCCCTTTTAGGCTTACCAGGGGCATGAGGTTCTGGCGGGTGTGAATATCTGGGTTTATGTCACGAACTTGGAAACACAAGGTATTGGACTCAAATGCACGACCCAGGAGACAGAGGTAAAGTATGGGTAAGATACTTTATTCCAAAAACAAGATAATGAATAAGGATCGACACTCTGGATGAGGTGACAAAAAAAGTTCAAAAAGGCACAAAAGAAAATCGCTCACTAAGTGAGGAACAAACTTACATAATAATTCGAGAGCATAAATCAGGCATGAGACGAGGTGAGTAATCGCAGGCACGCTGACTACCTGCATAGAGACAGGACAAGACGAACTGACACGGAACAAAGGGAAGCTGGGGACCATAAACAAAAGGTAACTGGACACAGGTGGAAACAATCAGAGGCTGACGCAGATGAGGGTGGGAGACACACACCAGGATAGGAAGTGGGAGACAAGACAGAAAATTGTTAAACAAAAACATGAAACATGACTGGACTTAACATTTTTGACGGGAAACAACAGTTTAGTCCGTGGGGGAGTGCTTAAGTGTGGGCACCCCGGCACTCACGGTGTGCAAGGTTATGGAAGTGCCCATGTTAGGGACACATGCTGGAGGTCTGTAGTCCGTCCTTTGGGGGTCTTGGAGTCGCCAAAGAGAGGTGCATTTCCCGGTCTCTTTCCTGGAGGATGGGAATAACCTAAGTGCCCATGTTAGGGACACATGCTGGAGGTCTGTAGTCCGTCCTTTGATGCACTATTCCCCGCATTTTAAACACTGTTCCTGTCAAGTGCTTTATTCGTTCATGTCCAATTTATGTACTTTAATTTGTATGTACATGTATGTGTATTGTACACTGTTGTACAATACACATACATGTACATACAAATGTGGTCAGAGTGGAAAGGGTTAAGTGTGGAGGTTAAGTATTAGGAGGTTTGTAGAGCAAACCAGGTTGGGAATGTGTCCTATGGCGTGGGTGGAGAAGGCGACGAGTTGGAACTACAGACAGCGTTCAAGGCCACAAAGCTCATCACCTGCCTTCAGGGTCCACTAAGAAATACATGTTACCTGCAGATCCGTAATATGTTCTTCATATTCTTCTTCTTCTTTGTCTTCTCCTCTTCTCCTCAGTGCCGCAGCAGAAGCCCACCCTCTCCCTGATGCCTCCCAGCGGCGAGGTGGGCCCTGATAGCGCTGAGGTCACCTGGGGTCAGAGCGTCAGCATCAGCTGTCCTGCATCCTCTCTACCTCAACAGCTGATTTCTAACACAACGTTCATCCTGGAAAAGACTTCCAGTTCCTCAGAGAGTCCAGAACTCCAGGCAGCAGCTCCGCTTCCTTCAGCGTTCAGGAAGTGAACCTGGAGCATGAGGGATGGTACCGGTGTCAGCATCAGATACGAGTCTCAGGACGAGGCTTCAGCTCTCCCTTCGGTGATTTGTTATATGGCAATCTATCGTATCGCCATACTTAGCATATCATATCATCAACACTATCGTATCGTGGCTTAAGTATCGTGATAGTATTGTATCGAGGGGAGCCTGGTGATTCCCACCCTACCAGGCAGGAACCCCTTGTAAAAGAGATGTTTAATCTCATTGTTAAATAAATCTTAAAGAAATAAATACAAATACATTTGCGAAGGAATCAGAATCAGAATTCCTTGATTTGTCCCGTACGTTGGTACAAACTAGCTGAATAACTTGTAGCTAGGTGTGTCTGTCTTCCTGTCTAATAAGCTAATAAGCTAAGTAGGTATCTCTCTATCCGACTAACTTTACCGACGTGGTGACTCTCGTTATCCACATTCATATACTGCTGTGATGAGCACGCGACAATATTACTATCCAGTGTCCTACCTTATTAAAGTGATCAAAGTGCTCCCTCGACAAAGTGCTCCCTCGACAAAAAGCCGAGACTCTGTGGAGGGAACCAGGCGGGTTGTTGCCCCTCACTGGGCGAAGTGACAATTTGTGAATTCCCCTTTAATGCCTAAAGAACAAGCAAATCATTACAACTACCCCCCCAACCCAAATACCCCAAAACCCATCAGCAGTCAGTGTGTAGGTGTGTGTGCGGGTCAGTTTAATAATCGAGAATGCAGAGTCTGAAAATGCATCTGTTTTGTACCTTGGCCACTAAGTTACTGCAATCAAATATATAATAAAGAAGTTAAATTAAATAAAAAGAGCACTTGTTGATGTGAGGCCTTGAGATCCACCGGCATGTGGTCATAAATATATCTGCTCTTTCCTCGTTGAACAATATTTGAGAGAAATGGTTATTTTGTGTTTATGGAACATGTTTTAGATCTTTGAGTTCATCTCATGACAAATGGGAGCAAAAACAAAAGTGTTGCATTTATATTTTTGTTCAGTGTAGCTTTGGACGCGTCAGATACATGATATGCAATGGAATGACTGACTGTGTGTTTCTCTGGTAGTTCCTGTGATGGTGCTGGTCTCCTCAGTGTGTGGGGGGGGGGGGTCTCCTGCTGGTCCTGCTGGTGCTGGGGGGGGGGGGGTCTCCTGCTGGTCCTGCTGGTGCTGGGGGGGGGGGTCTCCTGCTGGTCCTGCTGGTGCTGGGGGGGGGTCTCCTGCTGGTCCTGCTGGTGCTGGGGGGGGGGGGTCTCCTGCTGGTCATGCTGGTGCTGGGGGGGGGGGGTCTCCTGCTGGTCCTGCTGGTGCTGGGGGGGGGGGCTTCTTCTTCTTCCTGATCCGCAGGAGGAGACCCGCAGACCTCAACCAAACTCCAAGTATGTCTATTTGATTTAACGGACTGTGTTTTTAATATGCGTTATCTTTTATTTCATTCGGTACAAACTGCTTCAGATTCGAGTCAAACAATAAGCCACGTTCCTTTGTTCGGTTTGACTGAACTGAAACACTTTGAGTTTACACTTTGAACAAAGTGTGCATGGAGTCACAAAACAGTTCCTAGTATTACTGCTGATCTCTATTCCATGTGTTATTCCTTCTGTTCCACTGCAATGTAAATACTGTTATATTTCATTTTACTATAATCTTAATATTTTTCTCTAACTGTGTTTTTAATTCTTGTTTTTTACCA
The DNA here is from genome assembly GCF_902827115.2 of Pseudochaenichthys georgianus. Classification (NCBI taxonomy): domain Eukaryota; kingdom Metazoa; phylum Chordata; class Actinopteri; order Perciformes; family Channichthyidae; genus Pseudochaenichthys; species Pseudochaenichthys georgianus. Next base: position 10,551 of record NW_027262185.1, on the reverse strand, counting down.
AGTCAAACTCCTCGTGCGTACGCGTAAACCTGCCTGGTATTGAACCGGTTTCTGATCCAATGCTAGTGTATTAGCGCTGTGCATCAAATACATGAATCCTGTAAATCAGTATCTACAGAGATCAAACAGATGGACGCGTGGGGTATCGATAAAGACACGTCTGAGGGACTGGAGAGAGGAACCAGAGGGTAACTTTATTGTAACATGACTTCTGGATTATCGGCAAACTGGAGAGCGTTAACTTAGTTTGAAGGCGTGAAGAATTAAATCTGATCTTCAGGAAACGCCTCCTGCCTGTGGTTCAGTGTTTCTGGCGGCCATGAAGAACCAAGAGGAGGACAAGCAGAACATCCATGTTACCTTTGATGGTGAAAGGAATCTAACTTCGATACAACCAACGTTAATGCCGAGGCCGTCTCCGATGCCGAGCTCCGGTGCTGAAACGGCCGTCCAATCCTTTTAGGACTAAACCCCCAGAATCTACACGCAAGATCAACGTAATCTCCTCTCACACCAGCTGCCGTCGTGTCACTTCTCTCAGGCACTAAAGCGTCGCAGCCCGACCGCCAGGATAGCAAAGCGGAGTGTGTGGTGTGGCAGGTGTTGGTGGGCTGGTAGAACCCCAGAGCAGTATCTAAACTGCCCCTGGAGGAGAACCCTCTGTCGTGGGGTGGGAATTAGGGCAGCTTCAGGACCCACAGTCCCTCACCCCCAATGTGGATCCCCTTATACCAATTAAAACAATGCAAATATAATATCAAACCCAGCCAGACATTAATATCCCAGCAGTGACATCTCCACATCAGCAGAGCTTACATCATATCTCAAGATCAATCAAAACCTCCTCCACCACAGCGATAATATGCCATTCTAACGAGAGGGAACACATTGTCAATGTCATGTTCAGAATCTTTTAATTTCAGATATGCAAACTTTATACTTAAATGTATTAACAGAGAGAAATAAGGGCAGCTTGTCTCTACGATCCGCTGGCCCAGGTTCAAATCGTCTGCATCCTGTGCTCGTTGTTGTCCTCACCCGGTGTCAACAACCACAAACGCCTTCTTAGAATTGTGGTTGGAACTTTTATGCTTTTATTGCACCTTCTAGAATGCCGAGTGTGCATAGGTCAAGAGTTCAGGATGTCCTGTCTCGTTTCACGCGCCTGGTTTCACACGTCTGGAAAGACATGATGGAAACATACATCCTTTCCATTTACAGCCAATCTAGCATCGTTTTATCAATGGTAACACAGGCAAACCGTTCGCTCGGCTTCCTCCGCCGGAACCTGCGACGCTGTCCCCAGAAACTGAAGGAGCCTTTGTGGCCCTAGTACGTTCTGAACTAGAGTACGCCAGCTCGGTCTGGGACCCCTGCACTGATGAAGACAGAGATGCCCTGGACTCAGTACACAGGGACAGCAGCGTCACAGAAATGCTCAAGCGGTGGAACTGGGTGGAATTAAGTGAAAGGCGGCGATTGGCTCGTTTGGTTCTCTTCTTCAAGATTGTCCACAACATCTCAGCCATCGATGCATCAATGTGCCGAGAGCCAGTTAGAAGAACCCGCAAAGCCAACTCTTTGAACAACTAGTGACACTCTTAAATACTCAGAGCAATCAGAGAGTGGAACTTGCTACCAGAAGAAGCTGTCATCGCAGAAACCGTGGAGTGCTTCCGGCATCCATCCCCCACTGAGCGTGGTACCTCTGGGTTCTGCTCAGTATTCATCCAGATCCAGATCCAGGTAAGCTTAATAGAGGTAGGGGAGGTGAGGGTCAGGTCTGACACGGCCACTGACACAGCAGAACTGCCAACAAGGTGACGAAACAACAACAGGATGAGAAATCAGGACGAGGCGAGGAAGAGGACATGAAAGAGAGCTCACTTCAGGAAGGGCAAAGAGGAGCTGGTTGATCAACAGATTTAGATTTCTTCTTCAGTGTTCTTGAGCTGGTTAAATAAAGTAAAAATACATTTCAAAATGTCATGAACTAAAACCTCATGAAATCTGTGATTGGGTGTCTATGCTACTAAGCTAGGCTAGTTTGCTTTTAGCAGTAGTTTACTTGGTGCTCATGTATCCGCCATTATGTTCCAAGTCTGAACTTTCTGCATCTCTACTCAGATCTCTAACGGCGTACCGCTCAGTTGGAGAGATAAAGGCGTACCGCTCAGTTGGAGAGAAACGTCCCGATAGAACGTGGAATCAGAGATGCTAATAACCGCTACGCTGCTAAGCTAGGCCAAGTAGCTTTCAGCAAAACTATTGAACGCATGTTTCTTTCGTCTTCAGATTTAGGCGTCGTCTTATTCATGTGATATTACTAAGGTCATCAAGAGCTCGAGAGTTAACAACAAACTTCAGCTTAATGTCTCCTTTTCTCCTCTTTAGAAGTTTGAACGCCTAAATTACACAATTTAATGAAACTATAACTGATGGTAAAGTACAACGTCATGTCGGGTCTGACCTCTAAAACTTTTAAAACCTTTAAATCGCAAAATGTTCAATTGAAGTGTTTTCTGTTGAATATTCTGTCCTTAATTATATCATTAAAAAAGACGTCTAGCTTTAGTGTCCTTGCCTTTCTTCTCTCATGCTCACATTACAGATAAGAGCTACGGAGATCTCAGACACCATCAATAAAGTGCTGGATAGCCCGGCCGCCATTTTGAATCCCCGTTTCTCTTTCTGTCGCCTGCACCCCCCTCTGACTGACACACCTCTGTCTTCTTGCAGCAGTCCTCCAGATCACTTGAAGGGACCCTCCAGCCTCGATCTGACGTCACTCCGAGTGTGAGTTTCTGAATAACATGACAAATAATCAAAAACATTACAAGAGGCCAAATCATAAAAATGGCGTCAGAGGAACTAAACTAACGTAGTGTCTTGCTGACTGTCACCAAGCTGGGTGTGGTTACCTAGCAACGTTATCATCGGTGGTAGAAACTCATAACAGAGCGTACAGACGATTTAGTGCTGTGTTCCCGTATTACATTACCCTCTCCACTTATCGACCATCTAGCAGTGTTCATTTCATCAACCAAAACTATGACGAACAATGTTTGTCAACGACCTTTTTTACACGACTAAGACGAGACGGTGACGAGCTAAAAATAGATTCTTAATAATAAAAACTATGACGAAATGTATTTTTAGTTTTCGTTGACGAGACGGGACTAAGGTGTTAATGGTGGACGACCGGACTTTCAAAATGCAGCATATTTCCCCCAAGTGTCCGTCTGTCGAAATGCGTCTTACGTTTCTAACTTGCAATGTCATTATTGAATGACCGTTAAAAAACCTTAACGATCCCTAGATATTACCCAAGTGTTAAGAGAGTGAAATGTTGCTTTACGAATTTCAACATGCTGTCACCTTGATTCCAACGTCAGATTCCTGTGTTTGCCGAACTGAATTAGTTTAACCCTCGTGCCCTCCTCGAATTTTCAACCTTTCGACCCCTTCGTGGCAAAAATGTACAGGCCCATAATAACTGCTATTAAATCATACATCAATATTTGTTTCTACTTTTTTTTCATGAATCACTTAAACAACTTATTTATTAAGGGTTAAAATCCTGAAAAATATCGAATATTTGATAGATTTGAGTACGTTATAAGTTGTTTAAGTGATTTATTAAAAGAAAAGTAGAAAGAAATATTGATGTATGATGATTTAATAGCAGTTATTATGGGCGTGTACATTTTTGCCACGAAGGTGTCCAGAGGGTGCAACATGCATCACGAGAGTATACAAAACATTTAAGAGTAAACGACAATGGATTTAAAAAATTTGACTCAAAAGAAGACTTCTTACAGAATTCCATGCCAAAAGCTGTAACACAGCTGAAATGATTACCAGATCTGAGATCTACCCTCACTCTTCACCAGATCAAAAAAAAAAGTCAGGAAAAATTTACAAAAATGCCCGTGGGTTAGGGTTAGGGGTTAGGGTTTTTTCGTTGAGGATAAAAAGGACTAAAATGTGACTAAATCAAAAATAGCTGCCGAACACTGTATTGGTATTGGGACGCTCTGAAAGCCAATATAAGAGCAGAAGTAGTGGGATTGGTTCACCTGTCATACAAGGTAGTTGTTTTACCCAGGCGGACACACCTATTCATTTTTGAAATGTTTTGTTTTTTTAATATAGTATTATTATTATTTGTGTATTTGTGTATTTGTCATCATTATGTTACTTTTTATGTATTTATCTCAATTATTATTCCTTTTTATTTATTTATTGTATTAAAATAGAAATAAATACTTTATTGTGTGTTTTTATTTTACTAGGATTTTTTTATTTAATGTTTAATGCCAGCCCGGAGGTGCACTCTGTCCTCGTCTTCACCGCCCTTCCAACTCACACGATGTTCTCCATCTCACCCGCACATGCCATCTTGCCTCCCACCACACTTCACTCTGCCATGCTGGGAGTCGAACCATAGGGACGGGTGGCGCAGTGGTCTGTGCATCTGATCATCAGATCAAGGGGAGTGCTGGGGAACTCCGGTTGGAAACCCGCCCCACTGCGTCAGGCCGTTGTATCCTTGGGCAAGACACTTCACCCTGATTTGCTCCTGTGGGTATTGTCCACAGTACATGTATAATATCAATGTGTACTTGTAAAAGCGCCTCGATGACCTCGAGGCGTGAAGATGGACGGTGTGGCGCAGTGTGCTGTGCAATGATCATCAGATCAAGGGGTGAAACCCGCCGCTGCTGCGTCTGTAAAGCCGGTGTGTCCTTGGGCGAGACACTTCACCTGAACCTGCTCCTGTGGGTATTGTCCACAGTGGTATGATATGATATGACCATGTATGATATGTGTAATGTGTATTTGTGAAGCGCTTTGAGCATCTGGAAAAGCGCTATAATAAATGTAAGGAATTATTATTATTATTATCAACCCTCTGGTTGTTGGGCATCCATTTACCCCTTCAGCCAAACACACCAGTCACATTTCACTGGCCTTATTCGGGCGACACCAAGTGAGGTAGAATAACAGCAGAGCATGCTGGGAGTTGAACCCCTGACCCTCAGGTTGGAAGACCATTCACCCCTAAGTCACACACTATTGCATTAACCTCGTACTATTACCCGCTTACATTATAACATTACTTACTTTAAAGCTTCACCTTTGAACTTTATAATCTGTCCAATGGTATGTCACCCTGTAAAGGACCCGTCCGCTGGTTTCTCACAGCCTCTCTAGAGTCTGTGGATCCGCTCTCTGCACGGCTTGCTGGCGCTCCTGACATTAAGCTGACCCTGGAGATGACATTAAAGGCATCAACACTAACTCTGTTCACAGCAGACAGAGAGATGTTTCAGAGCCGACAGGCTGAGTTGGGAAACTCCACGTGAAGCAGCTGTTTCCAGAGCCGATGCTGGGACGGCAGTTTGAAGTGTTACACCTCGAGAGCCACAAATAGATACGACACACACTCCTTGTAATGTAAGAACGCTGGCTTCACACACACACTCACACACACACACTCACACACACTCACTCTCAGACGGACTGAAATGTCTCTCTGAGCTCATCCCCGTAACTCGAGACAAGCAGCACTTTGTTCTGAACAGCTGCTGCCGTCTGGGTCCTGTCGGTCCGCTTGGTTCTGTTCTGATAGCCCTGACCCACATTGACGGTAGCGCCTTTAAGTTGCCGTGTGTCCGCTGAACCGTAGCGTCTTATCAACGACAAGTTCATATCAATCAACGTGTTTTCATCCAATCGAACACCAGCTCTCCTGGGACGTGTCTCCATGCTCTAAAGCTCAACTCTTTACTGTTGTCATGCTGCAGCACCTCTTTTCACCCTCTGTCTGAAACCAGAGCCCAGTCCGCTCCGATTGGCTAGCTGGTCGACTCTGTTGTGATTGGTCAACCTGCTTAGAGATCACGTACAGGGTGTTGGAGCGCTAGCCAATAGGAGCGTGAGTGTTCCTTAGTGATGTCACTGGGCGTAGACAAAGGAGTCCAATGAAGGCGATTCTGGAATAGTCCGAGTCTAGAAACCAGAAGTCAGACCAACCTGATCTCACCAGAATGCGTGACTCCACCACGACTCCTTAACACCGCATTGCGTGGTGGAGTCACGAACTTTGCTACATTTGCGTGTCGGCACCACGCAAACAAGCCCAATGTAAAGTAATGAGGGTCCTTTGTCGTGGTGCACACACGCATTTCTACAACGGCCCGCAGGGAGCTTTTATTCATATTATAATATAACGGACACGTTCGATGCCTGTTTTGAACAGTGTGCCGTCGATGGGTTTCATTCCATTTCAAAGTCCTTTTTGACGCTCTGTGTAATCTTCGCACACTCCAACATCCAATCACAGAGCTTGAGGACTGATCACGGGTTTGTCAGCTAAGCACATGGTGTAGTCCTAAACGATAGCTGAGGATTCTGGGTAGTGTAGTGTCTTCGGCCATCCTAAAACTCCGAAAAAATATTTGTTTCTCCGAATCGAAGGGGAAAATACAAAAGCATTGTCACAATTCAAACCAATCAATGTTGTGTAATTAACAAGGACACTCTGGAGTTAGTGGATGAGTAGAGCAGATATCACTGACATCAATCCACAGGAAGGGGAGTACTTACTTCCGGGTGTAAAGTTCTCCGTTATCCAATGGGAATGGACGCTCGTAATACAATACAGGGGACATGATCATTATCTTTTAAATAACGTTAACTAGAGGGAACAATCTATTGGACACAGCTGAAGCTCTGGCCTTCCTTACAAACTAACTCATTTAATAAAAATCGCAGTTGTATTACCCACAATGCACTGTTTTTTGAGAACACAAATTCGTAACTAATGTAATTTTTACATTCTGACGAAAAATAAAAATTATTTTGAATAAAAATAAAATAAAAGAAGCCTCCCGTGAGTTACTACAAGCTTATAGTAGATTTTAAAACACGTGTTATAGAATAAAAGCTCACTGCGGGCCGTTGTAGAAATGCGTGTGTGCACCACGACAAAGAGCCTCATCACTTCACATTGGGTTGTTTGCGTGGTGCCGACACGCACATGGAACAAAGTTCGTGACTCCACCACGCATTGCGGTGAGACCAGGTTATTAACCAGAAGTCAAAGTGTCCTTTTATTGCCTCAAATCAATAAATAGTTCATATCCGTTAAAGTGCGGAGTCTGACGCCACAGACTAACTAAGTGCCGAGAACAGATATGTGTCTTCCTTTCACGATGACCCAGAAACAGATCACGAGCTCATCTTTATCTTTGGGTGTCCCCCTCTCGTCACGCGTCACTCGTGAGACGCTTTTATCCAAAGCGACTCGCACACTCAGCACTGAGGACACTCCCTCAGGAGCCCTTTGAAGCGTCTCAGGGACACAACGACATGCTGACTGCAGCGGGGTTTGAACCTGCGACCCTTGATCTGAACACCAACGCTCTCTCCACTGCGCCACACGCCTCGTACACACAGTAACATCTGCATCACGTAGAAGGAAAGAACCCCAGTGCGAACGCGGCCATGTGCTCACAAACATAAACAGGATGTGACCGCGAGCTGAGTTTAGCACGGGGCATTCCTGACCCACTGCTAACAGCAGCTGTGAGCTAATGGGGCGTAAATAGCCCAGTGCGGGCGGGGGAGGGGGGCAGGACAGCTGGGGGGTATAAAGAGTCCTGCGTGATGTCTCAAACTACCAACAACAAGCAAAGCTCTTCACTGGAGCCCAAGCAGATCTCAGAGGCACGTTTGTAGGTTTTTTAAGTCAGAAACTCTCCGCCGCCGCCGCCATGATGTCCCAGAATGCATCTCTGAACAGCCTGTTTGCCGACGACCCTTTCTTCAGCTCGGACCGGCTGCTGTGGCCCATGCGTCCGGCCCCGCTGTCCTCCTCCCTGCAGCAGGACTTCTTCAACCAGAGGACCAAGATGGCCGACAGCCTCCTGAAGGAGCTGCACGACGGGCCCCACATGCTCAACTTCAACCAGTTCCCCCTCATCTCCTCCACGATGGCCAGGTACGCGAGGAGGCCTTTGAAGCCGCCTTCTGATCAGACAGCGGGGGGGGAAGGGTTTTTACGGGCATGTTGAATATTCTTCAAAACTAACACTAGAATATATCAGAAGACGAGATCAATAGATGATAAGAAGTAGAAATGATATATGTTACGTTGAAGCAACGAACTTTTAGCCAATCGTGGAAGGTTTCACATTCATCCAGTTTAATCTCATTTCCCTCACTTCGGTACGGACATGTTACAGGAGAGGACTCTTTAAAGTAGAGACGCTACACACTGATATACACCTGAACATCAGCAGGAGAGGACTCTTTAAAGTAGAGACACTACATACTGATATACACCTGAACATCAGCAGGAGAGGACTCTTTAAAGTAGAGACACTACATACTGATATACACCTGAACATCAGCAGGAGAGGACTCTTTAAAGTAGAGACACTACATACTGATATACACCTGAACATCAGCTGGAGAGGACTCTTTAAAGTAGAGACACTACATACTGATATACACCTGAACATCAGCAGGAGAGGACTCTTTAAAGTAGAGACACTACATACTGATATACACCTGAACATCAGCAGGAGAGGACTCTTTAAAGTAGAGACACGACATACTGATATACACCTGAACACCAGCAGGAGAGGACTCTTTAAAGTAGAGACACTACATACTGATATACACCTGAACATCAGCAGGAGAGGACTCTTTAAAGTAGAGACACTACATACTGATATACACCTGAACATCAGCAGGAGAGGACTCTTTAAAGTAGAGACACTACATACTGATATACACCTGAACATCAGCAGGAGAGGACTCTTTAAAGTAGAGACACTACATACTGATATACACCTGAACACCAGCTGGAGAGGACTCTTTAAAGTAGAGACACTACATACTGATATACACCTGAACATCAGCAGGAGAGGACTCTTTAAAGTAGAGACACTACATACTGATATACACCTGAACATCAGCAGGAGAGGACTCTTTAAAGTAGAGACGCTACACATTGATATACACCTGAACATCAGCAGGAGAGGACTCTTTAAAGTAGAGACCCTACATACTGATATACACCTGAACATCAGCAGGAGAGAACTCTTTAAAGTAGAGACGCTACACATTAATATACACCTGAACATCAGTAGGAGAGGACTCTTTAAAGTAGAGACGCTACACACTGATATACACCTGATCATCAGCAGGAGAGGACTCTTTAAAGTAGAGACACTACATACTGATATACACCTGAACATCAGCTGGAGAGGACTCTTTAAAGTAGAGACACTACATACTGATATACACCTGAACATCAGCAGGAGAGGACTCTTTAAAGTAGAGACGCTACACACTGATATACACCTGATCATCAGCAGGAGAGGACTCTTTAAAGTAGAGACACTACATACTGATATACACCTGAACATCAGCAGGAGAGGACTCTTTAAAGTAGAGACACTACATACTGATATACACCTGAACATCAGCAGGAGAGGACTCTTTAAAGTAGAGACTCTACATACTGATATACACCTGAACACCAGCAGGAGAGGACTCTTTAAAGTAGAGACACTTCATACTGATATACACCTGAACATCAGCAGGAGAGGACTCTTTAAAGTACAGACACTACATACTGATATACACCTGAACATCAGCAGGAGAGGACTCTTTAAAGTAGAGACACTACATACTGATATACACCTGAACATCAGCAGGAGAGGACTCTTTAAAGTAGAGACACTACATACTGATATACACCTGAACATCAGCAGGAGAGGACTCTTTAAAGTAGAGACACTACATACTGATATACACCTGAACATCAGCAGGAGAGGACTCTTTAAAGTAGAGACACTACATACTGATATACACCTGAACACCAGCTGGAGAGGACTCTTTAAAGTAGAGACACTACATGCTGATATACACCGGAACATCAGCAGGAGAGGACTCTTTAAAGTAGAGACACTACATACTGATATACACCTGAACATCAGCAGGAGAGGACTCTTTAAAGTAGAGACACTACATACTGATATACACCTGAACATCAGCAGGAGAGGACTCTTTAAAGTAGAGACACTACATACTGATATACACCTGAACACCAGCTGGAGAGGACTCTTTAAAGTAGAGACACTACATGCTGATATACACCGGAACATCAGCAGGAGAGGACTCTTTAAAGTAGAGACTCTACATACTGATATACACCTGAACACCAGCTGTAGAGGACTCTTTAAAGTAGAGACACTACATACTGATATACACCTGAACATCAGCTGTAGAGGACTCTTTAAAGTAGAGACACTACATGCTGATATACACCGGAACATCAGCAGGAGAGGACTCTTTAAAGTAGAGACTCTACATACTGATATACACCTGAACACCAGCTGGAGAGGACTCTTTAAAGTAGAGACACTACATACTGATATACACCTGAACATCAGCTGTAGAGGACTCTTTAAAGTAGAGACACTACATGCTGATATACACCTGAACACCAGCTGGAGAGGACTCTTTAAAGTA
>NW_027262184.1:0-39328 GCF_902827115.2 Pseudochaenichthys georgianus | reverse complement strand
CTGCAGCTTGTCGTAGTGTGTATATATGTATATAGTACCTGCAGCTTGTCGTAGTGCGTATATATGTATATAGTACCTGCAGCTTGTCGTAGTGTGTATATATGTATATAGTACCTGCAGCTTGTCGTAGTGCGTATATATGTATATAGTACCTGCAGCTTGTCGTAGTGTGTATATATATAAGTACCTGCAGCTTGTTGTAGTGCGTATATATGTATATAGTACCTGCAGCTTGTCGTAGTGCGTATATATATATATAGTACCTGCAGCTTGTCGTAGTGTGTATATATGTATATAGTACCTGCAGCTTGTCGTAGTGTGTATATATATAAGTACCTGCAGCTTGTCGTAGTGCGTATATATATATATATAGTACCTGCAGCTTGTCGTAGTGTGTATATATGTATATAGTACCTGCAGATTGTCGTAGTGCGTATATATATATATATAGTACCTGCAGCTTGTCGTAGTGTGTATATATGTATATAGTACCTGCAGCTTGTCGTAGTGTGTATATATATAAGTACCTGCAGCTTGTCGTAGTGCGTATATATATATATAGTACCTGCAGCTTGTCGTAGTGTGTATATATGTATATAGTACCTGCAGCTTGTCGTAGTGTGTATATATATAAGTACCTGCAGCTTGTCGTAGTGCGTATATATGTATATAGTACCTGCAGATTGTCGTAGTGTGTATATATGTATATAGTACCTGCAGATTGTCGTAGTGTGTATATGTATATAGTACCTGCAGCTTGTCGTAGTGTGTATATATATAAGTACCTGCAGCTTGTCGTAGTGTGTATATATGTATATAGTACCTGCAGATTGTCGTAGTGTGTATATATGTATATAGTACCTGCAGCTTGTCGTAGTGTGTATATATGTATATAGTACCTGCAGCTTGTCGTAGTGCGTATATATGTATATAGTACCTGCAGCTTGTCGTAGTGTGTATATATGTATATAGTACCTGCAGCTTGTCGTAGTGTGTATATATGTATATAGTACCTGCAGCTTGTCGTAGTGTGTATATATGTATATAGTACCTGCAGCTTGTCGTAGTGTGTATATATGTATATAGTACCTGCAGATTGTCGTAGTGTGTATATATATAAGTACCTGCAGCTTGTCGTAGTGCGTATATATATATATATAGTACCTGCAGCTTGTCGTAGTGTGTATATATGTATATAGTACCTGCAGCTTGTCGTAGTGTGTATATATATAAGTACCTGCAGCTTGTCGTAGTGCGTATATATATATATAGTACCTGCAGCTTGTCGTAGTGCGTATATATGTATATAGTACCTGCAGATTGTCGTAGTGTGTATATATGTATATAGTACCTGCAGCTTGTCGTAGTGTGTATATATGTATATAGTACCTGCAGCTTGTCGTAGTGCGTATATATGTATATAGTACCTGCAGCTTGTCGTAGTGTGTATATATATAAGTACCTGCAGCTTGTTGTAGTGCGTATATATGTATATAGTACCTGCAGCTTGTCGTAGTGCGTATATATATATATATAGTACCTGCAGCTTGTCGTAGTGTGTATATATGTATATAGTACCTGCAGCTTGTCGTAGTGTGTATATATATAAGTACCTGCAGCTTGTCGTAGTGCGTATATATATATATATAGTACCTGCAGCTTGTCGTAGTGTGTATATATGTATATAGTACCTGCAGATTGTCGTAGTGCGTATATATATATATATATAGTACCTGCAGCTTGTCGTAGTGTGTATATATGTATATAGTACCTGCAGCTTGTCGTAGTGTGTATATATATAAGTACCTGCAGCTTGTCGTAGTGCGTATATATATATATAGTACCTGCAGCTTGTCGTAGTGTGTATATATGTATATAGTACCTGCAGCTTGTCGTAGTGTGTATATATATAAGTACCTGCAGCTTGTCGTAGTGCGTATATATGTATATAGTACCTGCAGATTGTCGTAGTGTGTATATATGTATATAGTACCTGCAGATTGTCGTAGTGTGTATATATGTATATAGTACCTGCAGCTTGTCGTAGTGTGTATATATATAAGTACCTGCAGCTTGTCGTAGTGTGTATATATGTATATAGTACCTGCAGATTGTCGTAGTGTGTATATATGTATATAGTACCTGCAGCTTGTCGTAGTGTGTATATATGTATATAGTACCTGCAGCTTGTCGTAGTGCGTATATATGTATATAGTACCTGCAGCTTGTCGTAGTGTGTATATATGTATATAGTACCTGCAGCTTGTCGTAGTGTGTATATATGTATATAGTACCTGCAGCTTGTCGTAGTGTGTATATATGTATATAGTACCTGCAGCTTGTCGTAGTGTGTATATATGTATATAGTACCTGCAGATTGTCGTAGTGTGTATATATGTATATAGTACCTGCAGCTTGTCGTAGTGTGTATATATGTATATAGTACCTGCAGCTTGTCGTAGTGCGTATATATGTATATAGTACCTGCAGATTGTCGTAGTGCGTATATATGTATATAGTACCTGCAGCTTGTCGTAGTGTGTATATAGTACCTGCAGATTGTCGTAGTGCGTATATATGTATATAGTACCTGCAGCTTGTCGTAGTGTGTATATATGTATATAGTACCTGCAGCTTGTCGTAGTGTGTATATATGTATATAGTACCTGCAGATTGTCGTAGTGTGTATATATGTATATAGTACCTGCAGCTTGTCGTAGTGTGTATATATATATAAGTACCTGCAGCTTGTCGTAGTGCGTATATATGTATATAGTACCTGCAGCTTGTCGTAGTGCGTATATATGTATATAGTACCTGCAGCTTGTCGTAGTGCGTATATATGTATATAGTACCTGCAGCTTGTCGTAGTGTGTATATATGTATATAGTATCTGCAGCTTGTCGTAGTGTGTATATATGTATATAGTACCTGCAGCTTGTCGTAGTGCGTATATATGTATATAGTACCTGCAGCTTGTCGTAGTGTGTATATATGTATATAGTATCTGCAGCTTGTCGTAGTGTGTATATATGTATATAGTACCTGCAGCTTGTCGTAGTGTGTATATATGTAAGTACCTGCAGCTTGTCGTAGTGTGTATATATGTATATAGTACCTGCAGCTTGTCGTAGTGTGTATATATGTATATAGTACCTGCAGCTTGTCGTAGTGTGTATATATATATATAGTACCTGCAGCTTGTCGTAGTGTGTATATATATAAGTACCTGCAGCTTGTCGTAGTGCGTATATATGTATATAGTACCTGCAGCTTGTCGTAGTGCGTATATATATATATATAGTACCTGCAGCTTGTCGTAGTGTGTATATATGTATATAGTACCTGCAGCTTGTCGTAGTGTGTATATATGTATATAGTACCTGCAGATTGTCGTAGTGTGTATATATGTATATAGTACCTGCAGCTTGTCGTAGTGTGTATATATGTATATAGTACCTGCAGCTTGTCGTAGTGCGTATATATGTATATAGTACCTGCAGATTGTCGTAGTGCGTATATATGTATATAGTACCTGCAGATTGTCGTAGTGCGTATATATGTATATAGTACCTGCAGCTTGTCGTAGTGTGTATATATGTATATAGTACCTGCAGCTTGTCGTAGTGTGTATATATGTATATAGTACCTGCAGATTGTCGTAGTGTGTATATATGTATATAGTACCTGCAGCTTGTCGTAGTGTGTATATATATATAAGTACCTGCAGCTTGTCGTAGTGCGTATATATGTATATAGTACCTGCAGCTTGTCGTAGTGCGTATATATGTATATAGTACCTGCAGCTTGTCGTAGTGTGTATATATGTATATAGTATCTGCAGCTTGTCGTAGTGTGTATATATGTATATAGTACCTGCAGCTTGTCGTAGTGCGTATATATGTATATAGTACCTGCAGCTTGTCGTAGTGTGTATATATGTATATAGTATCTGCAGCTTGTCGTAGTGTGTATATATGTATATAGTACCTGCAGCTTGTCGTAGTGTGTATATATGTAAGTACCTGCAGCTTGTCGTAGTGTGTATATATGTATATAGTACCTGCAGCTTGTCGTAGTGTGTATATATGTATATAGTACCTGCAGCTTGTCGTAGTGTGTATATATATATATAGTACCTGCAGCTTGTCGTAGTGTGTATATATATAAGTACCTGCAGCTTGTCGTAGTGCGTATATATGTATATAGTACCTGCAGCTTGTCGTAGTGCGTATATATATATATAGTACCTGCAGCTTGTCGTAGTGTGTATATATGTATATAGTACCTGCAGCTTGTCGTAGTGTGTATATATATAAGTACCTGCAGCTTGTCGTAGTGCGTATATATGTATATAGTACCTGCAGCTTGTCGTAGTGTGTATATATGTATATAGTACCTGCAGCTTGTCGTAGTGTGTATATATGTATATAGTACCTGCAGATTGTCGTAGTGCGTATATATATATATAGTACCTGCAGCTTGTCGTAGTGTGTATATATGTATATAGTACCTGCAGCTTGTCGTAGTGTGTATATATGTATATAGTACCTGCAGCTTGTCGTAGTGTGTATATATATAAGTACCTGCAGCTTGTCGTAGTGCGTATATATGTATATAGTACCTGCAGCTTGTCGTAGTGTGTATATATGTATATAGTACCTGCAGCTTGTCGTAGTGTGTATATATGTATATAGTACCTGCAGATTGTCGTAGTGCGTATATATATATATATAGTACCTGCAGCTTGTCGTAGTGTGTATATATGTATATAGTGCCTGCAGCTTCTCGTAGTGTGTATATATGTATATAGTACCTGCAGATTGTCGTAGTGCGTATATATATATATATAAGTACCTGCAGCTTGTCGTAGTGCGTATATATGTAGTGTGTATATATATATATATATATATAGTACCTGCAGCTTGTCGTAGTGCGTATATAAGTACCTGCAGCTTGTCGTAGTGCGTATAAGTACCTGCAGCTTGTCGTAGTGCGTATAAGTACCTGCAGCTTGTCGTAGTGCGTATAAGTACCTGCAGCTTGTCGTAGTGCGTATAAGTACCTGCAGCTTGTCGTAGTGCGCTGGGCTGCTGCAGTGCGTCTTCTTGGCCGTCTCCTCGTTGGAGTAGAACAGGAAGCAGACGCGGCAGTAGAAACCCATCTTCACGTGCTCCACCCCTGGAACACAGTATGGATTGAAGATAAAGAACCGGATCCTCACTTTTTAACCCGTTCAGCCCCGAGCCTGTTCTTCAGGCTCCAACAGGACTTTCCCAGAACAAAGGACCACATCTTCTGAAAGGGTTAAATTAATAATCTTTGTTCTCAAAGTAACGATGAACCTGTGAGCGGGATGCAGACGAGTCAGAATCAATATAGATGTTTTTATTTTAAAATAAATTCAGATTGAACATCGTAAAAAACTGTAAATTATAGTGTCTGTCCAAACATTCTTTTTTACTTGCAGTGAAACTACCCTTGGATGAAGGGAAGGTAGACTAAAAGCTTTAGGAATGCAAAGTACAACATATAATAAGTACCCTGTATCGAGACTGATGCCAAACAAGTGACCTTTGACCTTTTTAGAGGTTTAGAAACAAACTGCACCTCTGAGGTGATTTGGGTGGAAATGGCCGTTTTTACCGTTTCTCTGGAACCCCATTGGTCGATTTTGACGAATGAAATCTCTTTCTGACCGTCAGAGCCAATAGAATCGAAGGGGGATTTCCCCACTCACACATGGTAAAACAAAAAGGTGAGGGCTTCGCACATACAGTTTGCATCAGAGTGAAGCTGTCTCTAGCTCTGACATCTGGAAACTGAAAAGCAGGTTTATTTCTTATGGATTATCAGAAATCATTCAAAGGGACACATTGGATTAACCTCTGGATTAACTTCAGCAGCGTCTTTATCGTTTTAATGCCATTGAAGACCACTTTAGACCAGACTACGACACAGGTGAGCCATGTTAGCGTGTTTAGCTACCTAGCGCCACATGTTTTGATGTCTGTTCTTGTTTCTAAAGTCGCGTCTTCGTATCATGGAGTGATGATGTCTGTACCCATCGACTCTGTGTCACCTCACGATCAGATCGATGTGTTGGACGGGCAGAATGGATAAATAATAAGGCTTTGTGAAGTGAGTTTCGGTGCAGTAATCCGTTAGCATTTTTCGCTCGTTGCTAATTCAGAGGCTCAGCGTTAGCATTGTGGGTCATCAGTGAGATGAGTTTCTTCCCGTTACATGGATATATAACATTCATAGTTTATTAATGAACACGCCCTCAGACACTGTTTCCTGCAAGATGTTTCGGGAGGGCCCGGTGCCGTTCATTCCTCTAGTCAGTCAGTCCTCTAGTCAGTCAGTTAGTCAGTCCTCTAGTCAGTCAGTCCTCTAGTCAGTCAGTCCTCTAGTCAGTCAGTTAGTCAGTCCTCTAGTCAGTCAGTCCTCTAGTCAGTCAGTTAGTCAGTCCTCTAGTCAGTCAGTCCTCTAGTCAGTCAGTCCTCTAGTCAGTCAGTCCTCTAGTCAGTCAGTTAGTCAGTCCTCTAGTCAGTCAGTCCTCTAGTCAGTCCTCTAGTCAGTCCTCTAGTCAGTCCTCTAGTCAGTCCTCTAGTCAGTCAGTCAGTCAGTCCTCTAGTCAGTCAGTCAGTCAGTCCTCTAGTCAGTCAGTCCTCTAGTCAGTCAGTCCTCTAGTCAGTCAGTCCTCTAGTCAGTCAGTCCTCTAGTCAGTCAGTCCTCTAGTCAGTCAGTCCTCTAGTCAGTCAGTCCTCTAGTCAGTCAGTCCTCTAGTCAGTCAGTCCTCTAGTCAGTCAGTCCTCTAGTCAGTCAGTCAGTCCTCTAGTCAGTCAGTCCTCTAGTCAGTCAGTCCTCTAGTCAGTCAGCCAGTCCTCTAGTCAGTCAGCCAGTCCTCTAGTCAGTCAGTCCTCTAGTCAGTCAGCCAGTCCTCTAGTCAGTCAGTCAGTCCTCTAGTCAGTCAGTCCTCTAGTCAGTCAGCCAGTCCTCTAGTCAGTCAGCCAGTCCTCTAGTCAGTCGCTCTCTCACTGAGGAAACAATCAAATAACATCTCTCATATAGATCAGGCTGCTTCCTCACCGATGGGGGTGTCTGGGTCGTGGGGGGGCAGTGGCAGAGACGCTGTGATTGGTCTGATTTCAGCTGGGGGCGGGGCTGCGGTGTCTCCGTTCTGATTGGTTGATGTCTCCACCTGCTGCACAGAGAGGGATGGAAAGAGGAGGTTCTTTAAACCAGTGGTTCTCAACTGGCCCCGGGACCCACCTTTTCCTTGGTCAATAGATCGCGACCCGACATTTTGAACCACTCAAATCTATTCAACAAAACATCGTACTGTAATATATACGCTTTTCACAATATTAATTAAAGTGAAGTACAGTGCATATATCCCTCATATCCCTTCACAGAACTAAATCATGCTTTTAAATAAGGTTAATGAGATGATGGAATCAAAGCTGAGCTGTATGATATAGAAAGGCACACGTGCTGAAAACCCAAGCCCAGCAGGGGGTCTGGGGGGATTTAGAAATACTAACAAATAAGATAGATAGATTAAACTTATTGTCATTACGTAGTACAGGTACCATGTAACGAAACGGTTTCTCTGCATCTGACCCATCCTAGTGTTCGGAGCAGTGTGCTGCCATTATGCACGGCGCCCGGGGAGCCGTGTGGGGAACGGTGCCTTGCTCAGGGACTCCTCGGTAGCACTTGGTCTTTCCGGGACTTGAACTGAACCTAATAAACTACACATTCTGGTACTCTCTGAGGAGATAATAAATAGATGTATTACTACCCGACATATTAATAATATGTTATGCCATTGTTTGTTTTTCACTTTGTTCTGAAGCTGAACCTTCTGCTCCTCACAGAGAGGAGGGTCTGTGTGACGTACTTTGTGGGTAAGGGGAGATAGCCCCCATTGCTCTGTGACCTGTCAGTCATCAGACCGTCATATTTCATTATGTGTTCATTTCTATCTGAAGTCGTACCCGTGGATGTATAAAGAAGAGTTCTACCGCAAAGTTATTCTCCGTGGGGACTTCCGGCAACACTCTTGATTCTGATTGGCCAGAAGACTCGAGAAAACATCAGCAAAGATGTTTTATTGAGAAGATGATCACTACGTGACAGACGTTTTCAAATCGTTTATGGTCTCCCGTACTTCCAGTCCAACGCCGACTGCATGCACAGCGTTAGAAAGTCGGGCCTTCAAAATAAAAGTTTCCTATTTTTTTGTCTTCACTCACATCTCGACCCACTCCAAACGGGTCCGCGACCCGCTCGAAGCGGGTCCTGCAGAGAGCTGGGACCGAGTCCATGACCTGCAGAGAGCTCGGACCGAGTCCATGACCTGCAGAGAGCTGGACCAGAGCAACAAAGGCTACCATCAGCAACACACTACGCCGCCAGGGACTCGAACCCTGCAGTGCCAGACGGGTCCCCTGCTGAAGCCAGGACACGTCCAGGCCCGTCTGAAGTCTGCTAGAGAGCATTAGAGGATCCAGAAGAGGATTGGGAGAATGCCATCTGGTCAGATGAAACCAAAACAGAACTGTTTGGTAAAAACTCAGCTAGACGTGTCGGAGGAGAAAGAATGCTGAGTTGCCTCCAAAGACCACCTGCTGTGAGACATGGGGGTGGAACCATCATGCTTTGGGGCTTTCTGCAGAGGGACCAGGACGACTGATCCGTGGAAAGCAGGGGTAGCCAACACGGTGAGTCGCCCGCAGGCACTCAGTCGCCCGCAGGGGCAACGTGAGTCGCCCGCAGGGCATGTTCTAAAAATAGCTCGCCAAGCAAATCCAAAATGTATAAAATACACAAAACAAAAAAGGAAATGTAATTAAAAGAATCTACCCATACACGAAATCTCAATCATAGCGAACTCATCACGTTCTTGCTTGATTTGCGGGACCAGCGTTGCAGTCGGGAAGAAAAGCAACAATGTGGCAACTCCCCGCTGATTTTCCTTCTGGCAGAATCTGCACATCAGCCCCGTTGCACAGCCTATCATGCAGCCTATACAACACATGAGGGGCAGAGCTTTACTCTGTGTGTTGTAACTTGCATATTATTTATTCCACTTGACGCACAGACACACGCATGGCGTAATCTCCACTGGGGACAGGGGGGGGGATGTCCCCCGCACTTTTCGAAATTCCGTTTGTGTCCCCCCACTTTACAAATATGTTTATTTATTTATTTTTAACGCAAGCCGTCATCGCCACGGAAGAGCACACAGCCTCTATGAGCGAGCGAGACAGAGGGAGAGAGAGAGAGCGAGCTAGGGAGAGAGAGAGAGAGCGAGCTAGGGAGAGAGAGAGAGAGCAAGCTAGGGAGAGAGAGAGCGAGAGAGCTAGGGAGAGCACACTTTTATCTATTTAATATAGATAAAGTAAGAAATCATTCCAATGTGTACTATAGGACAGTACAAAAAACTGTTTAAAAGGGGAATGATTAGTAAAATATGCATAAATAAAAAGAAAGAATGATAACATAAGATAAGAATAAACAAGTTTAAATGATTTGTTATTGGTTGTGATCATATTCTAAAGATGTTTGGATTATTGAAAAGTAAACAGCTCCCTTTCATCTGAGTGTTGAGAGCTGTATCCATACATTCATTTTGTGCTCAAAGTGCACCAGATTGATGCATTTCACTTATTTTAAAAAACATCTTCCCAGGGGTGCATGCCCCCGGACCCCCCTGGAGGATGTGAGGCCCACCCCAAAATAAAGCAGTTAAAATAATTAAATTGCATACATTTTATTTTAGTAAACACTGAAAACGGGTCCCACAGACCCAAACAGCACTCAAAGGTTAAAGGTCAGCATATAATAATGTTAAAATGTGCTAAATATATACACTGCAAAAAACAAAAAAAAGAGGAGTAAAAGTAGCCCCCGACTTGTTTTATTTTTTGAAAGTAGCCCTCATCCTAAAAAAGGTTGGTAGAGGAGGTCTGCTGGAGGAACGGGCCAACGTGCCAGCACCAGTGAACACCTGGTGGAGACTACAGAACACCTTTGACCTCTGTCGTTGCCAACAAAGGGTAATAACAAAGGATTGAGATTACCTTTTGTTTTTGACCAAATACTTGTTTTCCACCATTTGCAAATAAATTCTTTAAAAATCCCACAAAGTGATTTCCTGGATCCCCCCCCCCTCAGAGCTGAAGTGCACCAGGAGGAACATCACAGGCCTCATCTTCTGAAGTGGGAGAACTTGCACAGTTGGTGGCTGACTACATACTTTTTGCCCCACTGCACTTATTTTAAAAATGATAACTAAGTAAGTGAATGTAAAAAGATGTATAATAATAACAACAACAACCTCGTGGCAGCTCTTCTGCTCCGGGTCAGAAGCGTCTGGAGTTGTTTCTGCAGGGGTTTCTGCTTTGGTCTCGTTTTCACAGCTCTTCTCCTCTCCTTCCTTCTCCTCTTCCTCTTTCTTCTCCTCTTCCTCCTCCATCAGTTCCTCCAGTTTCTCCTCCTCTTCCTCTAGTTTATTTTCCTCCTCTTCCTCCTCTCTAGGTTTCTTGGCTGCAGGCTCCTCAGGACTTCTGGAGGGCTGTGGCGACGAGCCGCTGCTCTCCCTCTTGCTTCTGCTCGGACACTGATGTCTGAAAAGAGGAGAAGCAGAAGGAGAAGGAGAAGCAGAAGGAGAAGCAGAAGGAGAAGGAGGAGAAGGAGGAGGAGAAGGAGAAGCAGAAGGAGAAGCAGAAGGAGAAGCAGAAGCAGAAGGAGAAGCAGAAGCAGAAGGAGAAGGAGAAGGAGAAGCAGAAGCAGAAGCAGAAGGAGAAGGAGAAGGAGAAGCAGAAGCAGAAGGAGAAGGAGAAGCAGAAGGAGAAGAAAAAGAAGAAGGAGAATGAGAAGCAGAAGGAGAAGCAGAAGGAGAAGCAGGAGGAGAAGGAGAAGGAGAAGCAGAAGCAGAAGGAGAAGGAGAAGGAGGAGGAGGAGGAGAAGAAGAAGGAGACGGAGAGGCAGAAGGAGAAGCAGAAGGAGACGGAGAGGCAGAAGGAGAAGCAGAAGGAGAAGCAGAAGGAGAAGGAGGAGGAGAAGGAGAAGGAGAAGGAGACGGAGAGGCAGAAGGAGAAGCAGAAGGAGAAGGAGAAGCAGAAGGAGAAGCAGAAGGAGAAGGAGAAGCAGAAGGAGAAGGAGAAGGAGAAGCAGAAGGAGAAGCAGAAGGAGAAGGAGAAGCAGAAGGAGAAGCAGAAGGAGAAGGAGAAGCAGAAGGAGAAGGAGAAGCAGAAGGAGAAGCAGAAGGAGAAGGAGAAGCAGAAGGAGAAGGAGAAGGAGAAGCAGAAGGAGAAGGAGAAGGAGGAGGAGAAGGAGAAGCAGAAGGAGAAGGAGAAGCAGAAGGAGAAGGAGAAGGAGAAGCAGAAGGAGGAGGAGGAGAAGGAGAAGGAGGAGGAGAAGGAGAAGCAGAAGCAGAAGGAGAAGCAGAAGGAGAAGGAGAAGGAGAAGGAGAAGGAGGAGAAGCAGAAGGAGAAGGAGAAGGAGAAGGAGGAGGAGGAGAAGCAGAAGCAGAAGGAGAAGGAGAAGGAGAAGGAGAAGGAGGAGGAGGAGAAGCAGAAGCAGAAGGAGAAGGAGAAGGAGAAGGAGGAGGAGAAGGAGGAGGAGGAGAAGGAGGAGGAGAAGCAGAAGCAGAAGGAGAAGGAGAAGCAGAAGGAGAAGGAGAAGGAGAAGCAGAAGGAGAAGGAGGAGAAGGAGAAGGAGGAGGAGGAGGAGAAGGAGGAGGAGAAGGAGAAGCAGAAGCAGAAGGAGAAGGAGAAGCAGAAGGAGGAGGAGGAGAAGGAGAAGGAGGAGGAGAAGGAGAAGGAGAAGCAGAAGGAGAAGCAGAAGGAGAAGGAGAAGGAGAAGCAGAAGGAGAAGGAGAAGGAGGAGGAGGAGGAGGAGGAGAAGGAGGGTTAGAGAGGTGTTTTTGTCTTGTAAATATAATGAATCTGTCGAGGCGTTAATGTTTGTGAAGACACTGAGTGTCCTCCTCCAACATGAGAGCAGCATGCTCACAAGGCTATCAACTAGCTCTGAGAGTAGCATGCTAACAAGGTACCAACTAGCTCTGAGAGTAGCATGCTAACAAGGTACCAACTAGCTGTGAGCGTGACAGGATGTGTGATGGAAGAGCATCAGGACTGCTTGAGGCAGATGATAGCTCTGTGATGAACATGATGACTCAGCCTCTGTGGAGAGAGACATCAAGCATGCTCATTATGGAGAGAGACATCAAGCATGCTCATTATGGAGAGAGACATCAAGCATGCTCATTATGGAGAGAGACATCAAGCATGCTCATTATGGAGAGAGACATCAAGCATGCTCATTTCTGACGTGGAGCTGATCTGAAGTAAACATTGAAGACTGCTTTCTGTTCCTCCATCTTGTGACTGTGTGACTCCCTCTCTGGATATCAGCATGTGAAGGACACTGCTCAGGAACTAGTCTCTGCATGTGATGAATCCCTCTCTTGATATCAGCATGTGAAGGACACTGCTCAGGAACTAGCCTCTGTATGTGATGACTCCCTCTCTGGATATCAGCATGTGAAGGACACTGCTCAGGAACTAGTCTCTGTATGTGATGACTCCCTCTCTGGATATCAGCATGTGAAGGACACTGCTCAGGAACTAGTCTCTGCATGTGATGAATCCCTCTCTTGATATCAGCATGTGAAGGACACTGCTCAGGAACTAGCCTCTGTATTTGATATCAGCATGTGAAGGACACTGCTCAGGAACTAGTCTCTGTATGTGATGACTCCCTCTCTTGATATCAGCATGTGAAGGACACTGCTCAGGAACTAGCCTCTGTATGTGATGACTCCCTCTCTTGATATCAGCATGTGAAGGACACTGCTCAGGAACTAGTCTCTGTATGTGATGACTCCCTCTCTTGATATCAGCATGTGAAGGACACTGCTCAGGAACTAGTCTCTGTATGTGATGACTCCCTCTCTTGATATCAGCATGTGAAGGACACAGCTCAGGAACTAGTCTCTGTATGTGATGACTCCCTCTCTTGATATCAGCATGTGAAGGACACTGCTCAGGAACTAGTCTCTGTATGTGATGACTCCCTCTCTTGATATCAGCATGTGAAGGACACTGCTCAGGAACTAGTCTCTGTATGTGATGACTCCCTCTCTTGATATCAGCATGTGAAGGACACTGCTCAGGAACTAGCCTCTGTATGTGATGACTCCCTCTCTTGATATCAGCATGTGAAGGACACTGCTCAGGAACTAGTCTCTGTATGTGATGAATCCCTCTCTTGATATCAGCATGTGAAGGACACTGCTCAGGAACTAGTCTCTGTATGTGATGACTCCCTCTCTTGATATCAGCATGTGAAGGACACTGCTCAGGAACTAGCCTCTGTATGTGATGACTCCCTCTCTTGATATCAGCATGTGAAGGACACTGCTCAGGAACTAGCCTCTGTATGTGATGACTCCCTCTCTTGATATCAGCATGTGAAGGACACTGCTCAGGAACTAGCCTCTGTATGTGATGAATCCCTCTCTTGATATCAGCATGTGAAGGACACTGCTCAGGAACTAGCCTCTGTATGTGATGACTCCCTCTCTGGATATCAGCATGTGAAGGACACTGCTCAGGAACTAGTCTCTGTATGTGATGACTCCCTCTCTTGATATCAGCATGTGAAGGACACTGCTCAGGAACTAGCCTCTGTATGTGATGACTCCCTCTCTTGATATCAGCATGTGAAGGACACTGCTCAGGAACTAGCCTCTGTATGTGATGACTCCCTCTCTTGATATCAGCATGTGAAGGACACTGCTCAGGAACTAGCCTCTGTATGTGATGACTCCCTCTCTTGATATCAGCATGTGAAGGACACTGCTCAGGAACTAGTCTCTGTATGTGATGACTCCTTCCATGTGAAGGACACTGCTCAGGAACTAGTCTCTGTATGTGATGACTCCTTCCCTCTGGAGAGGATCCCAGACACATGGACCCTGAGGCTGAACTAGTCTCTGTATGTGATGACTCCTTCCATGTGAAGGACACTGCTCAGGAACTAGTCTCTGTATGTGATGACTCCCTTCTGGAGAGGACCCCAGACACATGGACCCTGAGGCTGAACTAGTCTCTGTATGTGATGACTCCCTTCTGGAGAGGACCCCAGACACATGGACCCTGAGGCTGAACTAGTCTCTGTATGTGATGACTCCCTTCTGGAGAGGACCACAGACACGTGGACCCTGAGGTGAAGCTAAGCCGGGAACCAGGGAGGGTCTCGAACGGTTAACGTACCCGTGTTTGAGCTGCCGGTACTTCCTGCTGACGTAAACCGTGAGTCGCTTCCCGTTGAACTTCGGAGGATTCTCTTTGCAATCTTCAGCCATTCTCTCCGCTTCCTCCGCCTTCTCCATCTCCACGAAGCACTGCGGACGCACCGTGGATACACACGTTATCCCGTTGCTCCTTCACCAAGGACACGTCTTCTGTTTATGTATACTTGTCAGAGGTCTTCAGATGTGTTGTGTGCAAACGCCTTTAAGAGGTCGTATCGTATCAGAGACTTTGTTCACAAAGCAGACGTCAGTTTGTTCCGTATGGATTCAGACGTTAAGCCGATTAAAATGCACAACATGTAGGACTTCATCCTCTCAGGGAACTTTCATTATTTGTTCTTGTTAAAGAAAGCTAAAGAAAAAAAGATTTTGACTTCATTTCTGAATCTCATGCCACAGTTAAGATGGTCCTGGTTCTGGTCCTGGTTCTAGTGGTCCTGGTTCTGGTTCTTGTTCTAGGTCTGGTTCTGGTGGTCCTGGTTCTGGTTCTTGTTCTAGTGGTTCTAGTTCTTCTGGTTCTAGGTCTGGTTCTTGTTCTAGTGGTTCTAGTTCTTCTGATTCTGGTTCTAGGTCTGGTTCTAGTGGTCCTGGTTCTGGTTCTTGTTCTAGTGGTTCTAGTTCTTCTGATTCTGGTTCTAGGTCTGGTTCTAGTGGTTCTAGTTCTTCTGATTCTGGTTCTAGGTCTGGTTCTTGTTCTAGTGGTTCTAGTTCTTCTGATTCTGGTTCTAGGTCTGGTTCTTGTTCTAGTGGTTCTAGTTCTTCCGATTCTGGTTCTAGGTCTGGTTCTTGTTCTAGTGGTTCTAGTTCTTCCGATTCTGGTTCTAGGTCTGGTTCTTGTTCTGGTGGTTCTGGTTGTTCTGGCTCTTGTTCTGGTGGTTCTGGTTCTGTACCTCTCTCTTCAGCCGGTTGAGGAAATACTTCCGGACTCTTCCGTACGGTTCGGCCAGTTTCAGGACGTCACCGTCGGAGTATTTACCGTTCGGGATCTGACCGAGGTAAACAACTTTACTGGATCCACACTGAGGAACACATGAAGAAGAAGGGTCAGGAACACATGAAGAAGAAGGGTCAGGAACACATGAAGAAGAAGGGTCAGGAACACATGAAGAAGAAGGGTCAGGAACACATGAAGAAGAAGGGTCAGGAACACATGAAGAAGAAGGGTCAGGAACACATGAAGAAGAAGGGTCAGGAACACATGAAGAAGAAGGGTCAGGAACACATGAAGAAGAAGGGTCAGGAACACATGAAGAAGAAGTGATGTAGGTGATGAAGATGATGATGAAGGTGATGATGAAGGTGATGAAGATGATGAAGGTGATGAAGGTGATGATGAAGGTGATGAAGGTGATGAAGATGATGAAGGTGATGAAGGTGATGATGAAGGTGATGAAGGTGATGAAGATGATGAAGATCATGAAGGTGATGTAGGTGATGAAGGTGATGAAGGTGATGAAGATCATGAAGGTGATGAAGATGATGAAGGTGATGATGAAGGTGATGAAGGTGATGAAGGTGATGAAGGTCATGAAGGTGATGAAGATGATGAAGATGATGAAGGTGATGATGAAGGTGATGAAGGTGATGAAGATGATGAAGGTGATGAAGATGATGAAGGTGATGAAGGTGATGAAGGTGATGAAGGTGATGAAGGTGATGAAGATCATGAAGGTGATGAAGATGATGAAGATGATGAAGATGATGAAGGTGATGAAGGTGATGAAGATGATGAAGGTGATGAAGGTGATGAAGATGATGAAGGTGATAAAGGTGATGAAGAAGGTGATGAAGGTGATGAAGATGATGAAGATGATGAAGGTGATGAAGGTGATGAAGGTGATGAAGGTGATGAAGGTGATGAAGATGATGAAGGTGATGAAGGTGATGAAGGTGATGAAGAAGGTGATGAAGGTGATGAAGGTGATGAAGATGATGAAGGTGATGAAGGTGATGAAGGTGATGAAGATGATGAAGGTGATGAAGGTGATGAAGAAGGTGATGAAGGTGATGAAGGTGATGAAGATGATGAAGGTGATGAAGGTGATGAAGGTGATGAAGGTGATGAAGGTGATGAAGGTTCTCACCTGGATGGTAGGGTAGCTCGTTGAATGGCTGATCCTCACTGGTCGACCACAGATAGAAGCCGTCACATTACAGCTGTAGAAGGTAGCCATAGCTCGAGCTTCTTCTTCTGTGGTAAACTGAAGATACGCCTGGAGGAGGAGGAGGAGGAGGAGGAGGAGGAGGAGGAGGAGGAGGAGGAGGATTAATTGAAACACCCGCCTCTCTTAAAGTACAATTGAAATGAGTGTAAATCACATCTCGCTGCAGCGTACCTCGGGCCTGAGGTCCAGCACCAGATGTTTCACCACCTTCCCAAACGGCTTGGCCAGGGCCAGAAGGTCGTTCATGAACTTATAACCTCGCCTGAAGCCCACGATGTTCACCACCCTCATGCCCTGAAGAGGAAGAGGAGGAGGAGGAAGAGATTTAGCAAATATAAAAACATCCAAGTGGTAATAATGAACTCTCAAACGTTACTCACCCCGTTCCTGGAGTTGTCTGCAGAGGAGACGAACAGAGAGGAGACGAACAGGGAGGAGACGAACAGGGAGGAGACGAACAGGGAGGAGACGAACAGGGAGCAGGGAGGAGACGAACAGGGAGCAGGGAGGAGACGAACAGGGAGGAGACGAACAGGGAGGAGGAACAGGGAGGAGACGAACAGAGAGGAGACGAACAGGGAGGAGACGAACAGGGAGGAGGAACAGGGAGGAGGAACAGGGAGGAGGAACAGGGAGGAGGAACAGGGAGGAGACGAACAGGGAGGAGACGAACAGGGAGGAGACGAACCGGGAGGAGACGAACCGGGAGGAGACGAACAGGAAGGAGACGAACAGAGAGGAGACGAACCGGGAGGAGACAAGACGAACAGGGAGGAGACGAACAGGGAGGAGACGAACAGGGAGGAGACGAACCGGGAGGAGACGAACAGGGAGGAGACGAACAGGGAGGAGGAGACGAACAGGGAGGAGACGAACCGGGAGGAGACGAACAGGGAGGAGACGAACAGGGAGGAGACGAACAGAGAGGAGACGAACAGAGAGGAGACGAACAGAGAGGAGACGAACCGGGAGGAGACAAGACGAACAGGGAGGAGACGAACAGGGAGGAGACGAACAGGGAGGAGACGAACAGGGAGGAGACGAACCGGGAGGAGACGAACAGGGAGGAGACGAACAGGGAGGAGACGAACAGGGAGGAGACGAACAGAGAGGAGACGAACAGGGAGGAGACGAACAGGGAGGAGACGAACAGGGAGGAGACGAACAGGGAGGAGACGAACAGGGAGGAGACGAACCGGGAGGAGACGAACAACGTTAGTTTCAGCGAAAGAGACGAGTATAACGATCTGAAATACGTTATTAAGATATCCAAAGAAACTGGAGAACACAAAAGGTCAAATATCTGAAACATGTTGACTCGATGCGGCCGTTAAAATATATAAAGTAACAATAACTGATGTTGTGCAGTTAGTACCGGTGGTGTCCTCCTCCTCTTCCTCGTCTTCCTCCTCCTGCAGCTCGTCCAACGTCACAAAGTCATCCATGTTCTCCAGGAAGTCCTCCTCAAACTGCAGCACAATCATCAAATCACAAAATCAGTTAAATGTTCAGCTTTAAGGAAAGTTCGATCGCAGGTCGATGAACTGCGATTCATATTAATAACGTTATCGAGCGCACGCCGTCTGCCGGGAAATAACTGGGAACGTTTACTCCAAGGAACTCGAGAGGAGGGTCCGGCCGATTGTCGATCCTCAGATTGAGGAGGAACAATGCGGATTCCGTCCTGGTCGTGGAACGACGATCAGCTTTTTACTCTCGCAAGGATCCTGGAGGCGGCCTGGGAGTACGCTGATCCGGTCTGCATGTGTTTTGTAGACTTGGAGAAGGCGTATGACCGAGTTCCCAGGGAGTTACTGTGGGAGGTGCTGCGGGAGTATGGGGGGGGGGGGTCTGCAGTTCGGTGCACTAAGGATTGCACCACTGCTTTCTGCAGATGATGTGGTTCTGATGGCTTCATCGGTCTGAGACCTTCAGCACTCACTGGACCGGTTCGCCACCGAGTGTGAAGCGGCTGGGATGAGGATCAGCACCTCCAAATCTGAGGCCGTGGTTCTCAGCAGGAAACCGATGGACTGTCCACTCCAAGTAGGGAATGAGTCCTTACCCCAAGGGAAGGAGTTCAAGTATCTCGGGGTCTTGTTCTCGAGTGAGGGAACAATGGAGCGTGAGATGGAACGGAGAACCGGAGCAGCGGGAGCGGTACTGCAGTCGCTTTACCGCACCGTGTGACGAAAAGGGAGCTGAGCCAGAAGGCGAAGCTCTCTGTCTACCGGGCCATGTTCGTTCCTACCCTCACCTTCGGTCATGCAGGATGGGTCATGACCCAAAGAACGAGATCGCGGATACAAGCGGCCGAGATGGGTTTCCTCCGCAGGGCGGCTGGCGTCTCCCTAGTAGTAGTAGAACCTTTATTTAGCCAGGAAAATCAATTAAGAACTAATTCTTATTTTTAGGGATAAGGTGAGAAGTTCAGCCATCCGGGAGGGACTCCGAGTAGAGCCACTGCTCCTTCGCGTTGAAAGAAGCCAGTTGAGGTGGTTCCGTCACCTGGTAAGGATGCCGCCTAGTAAGGATGCCACCTGGTAAGGATGCCACCTGGGTGCCTCCCTAGGGAGGTGTTCCAGGCACGTCCAGCTGGGAGGAGACCAAGGGGTAGACCCAGGACCAGGTGGAGGGATTATATTTCTACCTAGGACCAGGTGGAGGGATTATATCTCTACCTAGGACCAGGTGGAGGGATTATATCTCTACCCAGGACCAGGTGGAGGGATTATATCTCTACCTAGGACCAGGTGGAGGGATTATATCTCTACCTAGGACCAGGTGGAGGGATCATATCTCTACCTAGGACCAGGTGGAGGGATTATATCTCTACCTAGGACCAGGTGGAGGGATTATATCTCTACCTAGGACCGGGTGGAGGGATTATATCTCTACCTAGGACCAGGTGGAGGGATTATATCTCTACCTAGGACCAGGTGGAGGGATTATATCTCTACCTAGGACCAGGTGGAGGGATTATATCTCTACCTAGGACCAGGTGGAGGGATTATATCTCTTCCTAGGACCAGGTGGAGGGATTATATCTCTTCCTAGGACCAGGTGGAAGGATCATATCTCTACCCCGGACCAGGTGGAGGGATTATATCTCTACCTAGGACCAGGTGGAGGGATTATATCTCTACCCTGGACCAGGTGGAAGGATCATATCTCTACCCCGGACCAGGTGGAGGGATTATATCTCTACCTAGGACCAGGTGGAGGGATTATATCTCTACCCCGGACCAGGTGGAGGGATTATATCTCTTCCTAGGACCAGGTGGAGGGATTATATCTCTACCCAGGACCAGGTGGAGGGATTATATCTCTACCCAGGACCAGGTGGAAGGATCATATCTCTACCCCGGACCAGGTGGAGGGATTATATCTCTACCTAGGACCAGGTGGAGGGATTATATCTCTACCCAGGACCAGGTGGAAGGATCATATCTCTACCCCGGACCAGGTGGAGGGATTATATCTCTACCTAGGACCAGGTGGAGGGATTATATCTCTACCTAGGACCAGGTGGAGGGATTATATCTCTACCTAGGACCAGGTGGAGGGATTATATCTCTACCTAGGACCAGGTGGAGGGATCATATCTCTACCTAGGACGAGGTGGAGGGATTATATCTCTACCTAGGACCAGGTGGAGGGATTATATCTATACCCAGGACCGGGTGGAGGGATTATATCTCTACCCAGGACCAGGTGGAGGGATTATATCTCTACCTAGGACCAGGTGGAGGGATTATATCTCTACCTAGGACCAGGTGGAGGGATTATATCTCTACCTAGGACCAGGTGGAGGGATTATATCTCTTCCTAGGACCAGGTGGAGGGATTATATCTCTACCTAGGACCAGGTGGAGGGATTATATCTCTACCCAGGACCAGGTGGAGGGATTATATCTGTACCCAGGACCAGGTGGAGGGATTATATCTCTACCTAGGACCAGGTGGAGGGATCATATCTCTACCTAGGACCAGGTGGAGGGATCATATCTCTACCTAGGACCAGGTGGAGGGATCATATCTCTACCTAGGACCAGGTGGAGGGATCATATCTCTACCTAGGACCAGGTGGAGGGATCATATCTCTACCTAGGACCAGGTGGAGGGATTATATCTCTACCCAGGACCAGGTGGAGGGATTATATCTCTACCTAGGACCAGGTGGAGGGATCATATCTCTACCTAGGACCAGGTGGAGGGATCATATCTCTACCCGACGACGGATAAGCGGGAGAAGATGGATAATATTAATAACCGTTATAAAGCGTACGCTGTCAGCAGGCCGTTCTCCCTCCTGGTTCTCCTCTGGTTCTGCGTTCGGTTCTTCTTCTGCAGAGACTTCGGGTTCTGGCGCGGCCTCTGACTCCGCCCCCTGCATGATCTCGCCTGGAGCCCCGGCCACTTCAACAGGTGTGTCATCAGTGACATCATCAGGAACCTGCATAAAGACATTCAAACGTCACCAACTAAAACATGATGTAAAAATAACTAATGTTAAGGTCCCATGTCGTGCTTTTCCGGTTATCACCGGTCCCCTTGTGTTACGAAGGGTTTTCTGCATGTGAACGGTCTGCAGTCACAAACCCTCAAAGCCCACCCTGTAGCGAGTAAAACACAGAAAATACCTGTACGGTACCTGGGTACAGTGACGTGACCATACCCAAATGGACCAATCCGCAGTCGGTGTGAGCACACACACAGACTCCCAGCCAGGCTGCGGGTGTGTGTGTTCGGGCTGGGTTTCGCTGTCTCGCAGACGGCCACTGGGCTCACAGGGAGGGGGGGGCAGGAGCTCCAACAAGCCGTTTAATAATAAATAATAATAATATATTTAATTTATATAGTGCTTCTCATCTGCCAAGACAAATCTCGAAGTGCTTCACAACAAGGGATACTGATACACTTTGAGAGATTAAACAAATAATTGTAATAATAAGAAATCAAAAAATAAAATATAAAATAGAGTACAAAAATAAAAGTTGCAGATAGCGATAAAAATGGCAGTACTCCAGGTGTACCACAGGACAGAGAGTGAATACACATACTCCAGAGATGCTGTGAGAAACCAACGTGAGTTTGGAACATTGAACAATGTGAATCTCTTCTAGTCGACTCAACGATGGAACTATGATCAGTGGAAATGAACATGACACGGGACCTTTAACAAACATCGATAACAGAAGCTTTTTTATTATTTATCTTTATTTAACCTGTTCTACACTGCACCCCGATACCGGGGGAAAACGCGTCATCTGCAGGAAACAGCGTCTGAGGGCATCTTAATATTCAATAAACGATGAATGTTGTATATCCATGTAACGGGAAGAAACCACAAAGCTAGCGCTGAGCCTATGAATTAGCCACGAGCGAAAAATGCCAAATGGCGTGTTGCACAGAAACTCACTCATAACACCCTTATTACTTATCGTAGCTACACGCCCAACCCATCGATCTGATCGTGAGATAACACAGAATCGATCGGTACATATATCATCACTCCATGATAAGAACTCGCAAAGCTATTAACAAGAACAGACGTCAAAACATGTGGCGCTAGGTAGCTAAAAACGCTAACATGGCTCACCTGTGTCGTAGTCTGGTCAAAAGCGGTCTTCAATGGCATTAACACGATAAAGACGCTGCTGAAGTTAATCCATAGTTTAATCCAAAGTGTCCCTTTGAATGATTTATGATACTCCATAAGCAATAAACCTGCTTTTCAGTTTCCAGATGTCAGAGCGAGAGACAGCTTCACTCTGATGCAAACCTGCTGCGCAAAGCCCCCACCTTTTTGTTTTACCATGTGTGTGGTGAGTGGGGAGATTCCCCTTCGATTCTATTGGCTCCAAAGAGATGTCAATCAGCAAAATCGACCAATGGGTTCCAGAGAAACGGTAAAAACCCCATTTCCACCCAAATCACCGTAATGATTTTAAATACCTTCCCATCGTTCAAGGGTAGTTTTCACTATAAGTAAAAAATAACTTTTGGACGGACACTATAATTTACAGTTTTTTACTATGTTCAATCTGAATTTTCTTTCTATATTGACTGACACTTCTACATCCAACTCACAGGTTCATCATTACTTTGAGAAAAAAGATTATTAATTTAACCCTTTGAGAAGATATGGTCATTTATTCTGGGAAAGTCATTTTGGAGCCTGAGACCTGAAGAACAGGCTCGGGGCTGAACAGGTTAAAATGTATTTTATGAATTGTACGTTTATAGAAATGTCAATACAAATGTAAATAAGTTACTACTCCTTCCTGTTTCCTCACCTCCTCCTGTTTGTCCTCCTCCTCCTCCTCCTCCTCCTCCTCCTGCTGCTGCTTCTCCTCCTCCTCCTCCTCCTGCTTCTCCTCCTCCTGTTTCTCCACCTCCTCCTCCTCCTCCTCCTCCATAGTTTCCATCACCGTCTCTTCCTCCTCCTTCTCCTCCACATCCTCATTCTCCTTCTCCTCCTCCCCCTCCATGACTCCTGAAACCTCCTCCTCCTCTTCTCCTGCCGCCGGCTGCTCTTCCTCAGCCTCCTCAGCCTTCGGTTCCTCCTCCCTCCTCCTCTCCTCCCGACTCCTGGATCTGGAGGAAGAGGAGGCGGTTCTGGGGGGATTTGAGGAGGTTCTGGAGGCGTTTGAGGAGGTCCTCGGGGGATTTGAGGAGGTTCTGGAGGGGTTTGAGGAGGTTCTGGAGGCGTTTGAGGAGGTTCTGGAGGCGTTTGAGGAGGTTCTGGGGGCGGTTGGTCCTCCGGTCCTCGGGCCTCGAGCGCCTCCAAGTTTCTTGTTCACACTGGAAACAGAAATGTTCCTCAGATGAGATATTCATACATTAAAATAAAGACAAACAAAATAATGTACCCAGTCTGTCGTCGTTGTTTGTGTTGTGATTGAATAAAGACAACGGGGGAAACACACAACGAGTTTCCAGTGTACCCCCGGGGGTGTGACTCACTTGAGGGTCTTGTACTTGGTGCAGATGTTGAGGCGGATGGGTCGGCCCTTGATGGTGAGAGAGTGAACGTTGTAATATTTCACCAGCATCTCCGCGTCCTCCGGAGTCCCCAGCTGCACAAACGCCTGCAAACACACAGAAACATTGTACTTGGACTCTCCTGCACGATTTCATCCGTTTTATTGTGTTGCTCTGTTGGCGGAGCCCGTGACCTGAGATGTTCATTTGTACATAGCTACAATAAAAGCCTTGAATCCACTTTATATCCAGTAGGGGGGGGGGGAACTCACCAGGCTCCCCAAGATCGATAACTTAATTCGTTTATATCCTGTATTATAACTTTGCTAAGTTCACTTGTTTAGAATGGTATAGTATGCTAAAGCGATGCTCATATAATTACCTGGTCTGTGAGGAACAGGTGTTTCTCTACCTCTCCGAATCGACCCGCGATGGTAAGCAGCTCCTTCTTATCCTCCTCGTCTCTGGGCATGTTGTTGAAGAAGACCACCTGACTTTCCTGACCTTTGACCTGCCTCACAGGCCGGTCCATTGGAGGATCCATCGGTCGATCCATCTGACGATCCATCTGACGATCCATCGGTCGATCCATCTGACGATCCATCTGACGATCCATCGGTCGATCCATCTGACGATCCATCTGACGATCCATTGGTCGATCCATCGGACGATCCATCGAAAGATCCATCGAAAGATCCATCGACCGCTCTGAACCTCGGTTGTTTTTCTGAGGGTCAAACATATCATGGAAATGTATCATAAGTCAATATATAGAGGTTTATCTTGGGTTGATCTTCTCAAAGTTTAAATCAAACACTAACGACTAAATGACCTCAGACAGAAGGGTGTTGCCTTGACAATTATGGATGTTAGGTTTTATGGTTTGTTTTATACTTCCCCTTCTGTCACTGATGTGATGCCCCTGCTACGACGCGGGTTATCAAGTGGATCGCTCAGCCAGCCGTGCCCTATCTAGCTAGGCGTTCACATGAGAGGGGCGGGATCTGGAGCATTCGACCAATCACAGACATGGAGAAGCTACTGACAGCGCAGCGTCACACTTCCTGAATGAAAAGTTAACTCTAATATCAGACACATGAAGAAGTGAAACTTTAAACATGACTTAAACACTTGATCAGGATCAAAGCCTCAGAGCTGCAGCTGCAAGGTGAACACAGCTGGAGCAGAGCAAGTGTTGGAATGCGTCCATCAGCAGGTCCATGATATCACGGCCGTCTAACACACCGTCTGACTCTCATCACCTCTGACTCAGAGTTTCCTCAACTCAACGTGTTGCTGACATAATGCTTCCTCCAGTCTGTGGCGCTGTGAGTGCTGCACGGCCAGACACGCTCAGGGACTCGGATCAGGAGACATGTGATACATCAGGAAGTGATGTGCCGCGGACTGGACTTAGTGTACTCTGATCCGGGTACTGATGCTGACTGGACTTAGTGTACTCTGATCCGGGTACTGATGCTGACTGGACTTAGTGTACTCTGATCCGGGTACTGATGCTGACTGGACTCAGTGTACTCTGATCCGGGTACTGATGCTGACTGTACTTAGTGTACTCTGATCCGGGTACTGATGCTGACTGGACTTAGTGTACTCTGATCCGGGTACTGATGCTGACTGGACTCAGTGTACTCTGATCCGGGTACTGATGCTGACTGGACTTAGTGTACTCTGATCCGGGTACTGATGCTGACTGGACTCAGTGTACTCTGATCCGGGTACTGATGCTGACTGGACTTAGTGTACTCTGATCCGGGTTCTGATGCTGACTGGACTTAGTGTACTCTGATCCGGGTACTGATGCTGACTGGACTTAGTGTACTCTGATCCGGGTACTGATGCTGACTGTACTTAGTGTACTCTGATCCGGGTACTGATGCTGACTGGACTTAGTGTACTCTGATCCGGGTACTGATGCTGACTGGACTTAGTGTACTCTGATCCGGGTACTGATGCTGACTGGACTTAGTGTACTCTGATCCGGGTACTGATGCTGACTGGACTTAGTGTACTCTGATCCGGGTACTGATGCTGAGGCAGATTTTTAAGAGCTTTCTTAACGCTAATGTTCTAACAGTCAGACTGCTCTGGAGACGGAGGTGATATTCTATTCATGTTCACGTTCACACAGACGTGATTTCTGCCGGCCGTCTTTCCTGCAGCGGCAGTTTTTCTTCCTTTCTCCTGTGATATGACTTGATCGCTTTAAACTCCGCACACTGAGCTCTGATTGGTCAGCAGGCGGTGCTTTCACTGAGTTGATCTCTTAGCCTGCAACCTAACCTGCTCTGGAGCAGGTTAGCCGCACAGCATCAGTTACCATGGAGGAAAGAAACAACTTTGTTTCTATAGGTAAATACAAATCTGAGTTGACAAATATGACATGTGGGGTTCCTCAAGGCTCCATCTTGGGGCCTCTTCTCTTTAACATCTACCCATTCTCTCTGCAGACCCATCCTCTCTGCAGACCCATTCTCACAGCGTCTATCAACCTGTTTCTTCTCACTATCAAGCCACACTTATTGTTTTTACTTCGGCTGTGACTTTGTGTGTGCTCAGGGTGAGTTTCGCTGTGTATCGCTAAACAAGGAAACAACACCTCCACGGAGCTCAGCGCGATTCACAACGTCCCGACCAATCGGAGCACACTGGGCTCACAGGGAGGGGGGGGGGGGGGGGGGGCAGAGCTGCAGCGAGCCGTTTAGTGGAGAGAGTGAAACACATACTTTACAGAGACGCTGTGAGAAACCAATGTGAGTTTGGAACAGTGAACAGTATAAATCTATTCTAGTCGACCTCAACCATGGAACTATGATCAGTGGAAATGGCCGTGACACGGGACCTCTAAATAAAACATGTTTTATTAACCGTTGATATGGTGCGTCATAACATGGAGGCTCGTCCTACGGGTTGTTTTGTAGAAAGGTTGGTTGAAAGTGTGTGTCGTGCCTCAGAGCACACGGTGTCGTTGAGCAGCTGATTCGCTGACGCGGTCCAGCTGTGTGCTGGCTTGGCGCTGCTATTGGGAGACACATGTCTTTCGTGTTTCAGGGGGAAAATGTCTCACACCCAGAAATTCAGCAGAAGATACAAAGAGGATTCTGCAGGAATGAGTTTCCTGGCTTCCCGTCTCCTGGTCTGGAGGTCAATGGTCTCCTGAGCGTGTTTTTGGTTGTTATCCTGAAATAAGGTCTGAGGTTAACACGAGCTGAAGAGATTTTAACGTTGTTGTGACATCAAAGACGTCAGTGACTGCATCACTGGAGCATTTAAAAACAGAGGTTGCTCTAGTTCAGGGGTCGGCAACAGGCGGACCCAGACGCCGACCTATACGGA
This sequence comes from Pseudochaenichthys georgianus, assembly GCF_902827115.2. Classification (NCBI taxonomy): domain Eukaryota; kingdom Metazoa; phylum Chordata; class Actinopteri; order Perciformes; family Channichthyidae; genus Pseudochaenichthys; species Pseudochaenichthys georgianus. The sequence goes on along the minus strand of NW_027262184.1, from coordinate 12,484 downwards.
CCCGGAGCTATAATCAATACATTAATTGGGGATTTTTCGGCGCCTCCCGCTTTTTTAACGCTGATTTGGGTGACTTGTGTAATTCGTGGAGAACACGAGCGTACCGTGTCTTCACGTGGTATATGTCTCGTCTGAAAGGAGTGCTGACAGAGAGCACCAGAACGCCGCTCCAGCCCTTAAAATATTGCAGTACCCATAAGGAGCCGTACACATGCCGCAGTGTTTGCGTGGCTGTGTCTTTAGCTGTAAGCACAGTGGCGATCTGTTGTTGTTAGCATCTGGTTAGCTAGCTATGCTAACGGATTTAAAGAGCTTTTCTACAACCAGGTGGAAGAGAGCTCTCTCCTGAGAGGCTCAGATAACCTCAGCTCAGTGAGGTTAAGGCACACCTTGATATGATCATTAGTTATTAATGAGACTACATGAAAAACAGGTATAAAATACTATATGACAGCAACAAAAAAGTTGTTAAAAATAACAAGAATAGAGTTTAAAAGGGGAGTGATTTGTAAAATATCCAAAAAGGAAAATATGCTACAGTTCTGTTTCATCTGGGTGCTGAGAGATGCATCCATAGATCTCTTAATGTTGCTCTCAAAGTGCACCAGATTGATGCTTTAACTTCAATATTTAAAAAAATATCTTCCCGGGGGAGCATGCCCCTGGACCCCCCTAAAGGAGGTTAGGTCCCCCCCTCACTTAAATCATGTTCACATGGATAGGAAACTAAATACATTTGCACACATCTTGTGTCCATATCTTTCCGTGTTGCCAGATCCCACAATTTAAAGAATAGTTTTCCTGAAGGCTGCCTTTTGGTTTCACCGTGACTCTTTTAATTGCAGTTTGTGAGGCCTAGCTCCCACACTTCCCTTCACCACTACTACTTGGTAAAACTCTATTTCATGCAGTATATGCTACAGCAGCAGCAGCAGCGTTAAAGTGAGTGCAGTACCTCGATGACCTGCAGTCTGCGGGACAGGTAGAAGGTGATGGGCTTCCCGTAGAGGTTGGCCTGGTGCTGCTGGTAGTAGTTCACCATGTCCAGAGCCTCCTCGTGGCTGTGCAGCTCCAGGAAGGCCTGCAGGAGACAACGTGAGAACAGACCTCCAGATGCTGCAAGTCAAGGTGTCCGACTGAAGCATCCTTTGTGCTCCAGCCAGTCCTCTCGGCGAACACAGAGCTGAATTCAGATCAGACGCAGGCTGACGGCTCTGTGAGCGCCTCCACACAGGTTAGGTTTAGTGGCGTAGAAACAGCTTCTCACCTTGTTGTTGAGCACCAGGTGTTCCCTCAGGCGTCCGAAGGGCTCTGTGAAGGCGAACAGAGTCTTGTTGCTGAGCGGCTTCCTGTCGTACTTCACCACCACCACCCGGCTCCTCAGCTGCAGACAAGAAACACCACTGATACCACCGTGTGCACACATGTGACCTCATCTTCAACAGCAGATCCAAATAGCCTCGCACGGGGAACCAGCTTCCACCATGTCCTCAGCAGACACAGAACCAGCTTCCACCATGTCCTCAGATGTGTTTTTAACATTGGAGAGTCTCTCTTCTGTGGACGACTGCACCGTCTTGGGTGGAGGTGGATCAGTGACCGTGGATCAGTACAGAGGAACAAACCTTATCCTGTGGCGGCGGGTTCTTCCCGGACAGATCGGTACCTCCTCCTCCTGACACACACACACACACACACACACACACGCACACACACACACACACACACACACACACACACACACACACACACGGTTATATATTCATAAACTGCTTAAGTCTGGGCATTTCACTTCTATCCTTAAAACAGTTTTCTGAACAGCTCACTCCAGCCATGTGTGTATGTTGTTATCCTGATAAGATTAGAAGCACATGTTGAACGATGGAGGAGTCTCTTCTTCCAACCAACATAAGGAGACTCTGGTGGAAGTTCTTCTTCTGCCGTGTGAGATCCTGAATGGCTTCCGACGGCACCGACACAACGTGGAACCGTTTGACTTTTTTTTTTATACAATTTATCGCAATTTTACCTTTTTCTCAATTTTACTATTTTCTCAATTTTACTATTTTCTCAATTTTACTATTTTCTCAATTTTACTATTTTCGCAATTTTACCTTTTTCTCAATTTTACTATTTTCTCAATTTTACTATTTTCTCAATTTTACCTTTTTCTCAATTTTACTATTTTCTCAATTTTACTATTTTCTCAATTTTACTATTTTCTCAATTTGACTATTTTTTCAATTTTACTATTTTACTATTTTCTTCCAATTTTACTTTTTTGTCTCAATTTTACTTTGTCGTCTCAGTTTCACGTTCTTCCCACAGCCAGCTGTAAAGCACGTTAAGGCACTCAAAACATCATTCATGGAACAAGAATAATAACTTTTTATGTCAATAAGCCCTTCGCTCAAACTAGTTCAGCCATAAGTAGGGATGTCCCGATCACCTTTTTTTGCTCCCGATCCGATTCCGATCATTTGATTTTGACAATCTGCCGATACCGATTTTTCCCGATCCGATCTTTATGCAATGCATTAAGAGAAAAAAAAGGTAACAGATAACGGCTGGTCATCCAACTCGATGAATTCAGCTATCGTGGCTGTTATTGTTTGGCCTTTTCTCTGTTCTGGGGCCGTTTCTCTTTCCTTTTGAAAGTCTCTGAAAGTGTTGGTTGTTCGCTTTCAATTTTATAATACTTCCAAACTCCTGACATTTCCTCTGTCCCGACTCCCGAGTCACCAGCTGAACGTAGCCTCTCGTTAGCTTGCTGCTACTATTAGACACTGCGCCCACTCTGTTGCTTTGAGAGGAATAAGCAACACATACATGATGTTGTGTAATTTTAAACCAAAACTAAGTCCTCAGGATGACTTTAAGACGTGAACATGGTCATTTTAGTTTTGTAACATTACATTTAAAAAAAAAATGTTATATAAAAAAAAAAAAAAAAATCCCGATCCCCGATTTTTTGAAAATCACGTGATCGGCTCCGATCCCCGATCACGTGATCGGATCGGGACATCTCTAGTCATAATGCTATAGTCTCACCCCAGCTGGAGGTCTGAGACGAGGGTCCAGCTCCCAGCAGCCCTTCAGACATGTTGGGGCGCAGGAGACCCCCCCCACTGGAAGAGACAAACAGACGGTTAAACGCACAGTCAACACGAAAGCACAGGAGAGACACTGAACACCGATATACACCTCGAAGCGAGCAGGACGACTAAATCACTAAACATAATGTTACACAATGCGAGAAACACGAGGCCACGGGGAGTAAATGTGACAAGAAGAGCATGGATAAGTTCAGAGGGTAAAGGTCCGTCTGTTTAACGAGCATTTCAGATAAGGAGCTCGTAGGAACATAAACCAGAGCTGAACATGTTGAATGGTGTCTTCAGGAGAAAGCACTGGACGAGCTGCCGAACCAGAGCCACGAGATGCGAGTCCCAACACCCGGACACCTTTCCAGTCAACAGGATCAGCTCCAGCACAGCACTGATTATGTAATTATCCAGACGGGCTTCGTCTCTTACCTTCTGCCGGAGGACATTCCAGGGTCCCAGTCAGGATACCTGGAAACAGCGTTCAGCACAAGTTAAACCTCAAACCCACTGAAGCGTCCGTGCCGATGTCCAAAGTGCGCCCGTGACTCACATGTTGAGCAGCTGCCGGCGGTTTTCATCATGTCGAAGTCCGTTGCCGTGCTGGTTCCACTCCTGAGGGTCCAAAACACAGATTCACTGACGCCCCACGAGCCCTTTAGAACCCCAGAACCTTCAAGCAATAGTTCGCCCAAATAATAAATACAATTCAAGAGGTTTAGTGAAAACAATGGATAACCCCGGGGTCTCAGATTATCCTCGCGCTGAAGGAGAGATTAGAAAGTCACTGAAAAGGTCCCTGGTCTTTGTAGGACCCTCCCACTCTAAATGCAAACGGTCAATATTTCATTTTCTCAGCATTTTGACATTTTTCTTGGATTAGGATTTTTTTTTGACTTTTTCTTCCAATTTTTTGTTTTTTTCGAAAATTTCATTTTTTCTCAAATATGACTTTTTTTGAATTTTCACTTTTTTTAACATTCGACTGTTTTCTTAGAATTCTGACTTTAAGTATCGATGTTTAAAAACTAGTCAACTCACACGTGCCTAGTTATTTAGAGTGATGTCATCGTGTGAACGGTATCTGTCCAGCTGTGCTGCTCTGATTCTCATTGATGCTTACATTAGCAGAATCAAAGTTGGTGATTTTCACATCTTTCCGTTTGACTTACGGCAGTGTGTAAACATCAACGTGAATACATCGTCTAGCTGGAGGAAGACGTTGGAGACCCACGTCTGACTGAACAACTGCACAGCTTCAGGCGTCAACGAATGAAGACCTGCCGAAACTAAACGTGATGCAAACTGTCCCTGGTAACACGAGGACAGAAGACTGGAGCTCTGAGACATTTAACGTTCGTCCCAGATCCACCTCAGACCAGGAGGCAGAGAACCGTGAGGTGGAAACATCTCGGGAAGTATGCAAGTATTAAAATGCCCTGAGAAAGAAGTGGGCAAGTACTAACAAAGCACCGTGGTGATTTTACTGCACACATAGAGGTACTCGGTACAGGTAGCAAGGATTATCAGCAAAGCGTGGAACTAGAAAGTCAGCGTTTTACAAGAGGAGGAAGAAGTAGAGCCTTCAATGCAGTACATGTATTAAAACACTGAACACAATACCCTGCGTCTCATCTACCGCTGAGCATGGTAAGAGGAAGGAGTCTGGCGGTACTCACCATGGTGGAGTGAACGTCAAAGTCACAAAGAGAGCACACGTGGGGGAACATGTTGGGCGTGGATCCCAAGAAGTCCTGGATCTTCCCGTTGGACGGCAGCGCTCCCATCCTCCGCGGCAGGAAGGGGTCGGACGGGGTCGAACCGCCGTAGGACTCTCGATCGGAGAGATCAGAAAACGGCCTTTCTCTTCCTCCGCCACCGCCGAAGTTCACCCCAAACCCCTGGCTCGACTCCTGCATCGACCCGAACCCGAAGTCTGCAGAGGGCCGTGAAGAACCCAGAGAAGAAGAAGAAGAAGAACCCATCCTCCCCTCCCATCCTCCTCCTCGGTACCCTGCGTCCGAACTCATACTCGAAGCGGTCGCTCTCCGATCTCCAACGTCCACCTTTCGGCCTTTCAGCTGCATGAGGATTCGAGGCAGCGAGTCCACGCTGATCTCCTCCTCGGGGATGTCAGCCAAAGCGTCCAGGTCGGCGGGAGAAAGACCCAAACTGGCAAAAAGCTTCATGGTGTTGCCGATATGGCCTCGACGCGACATTTGGGAACCGCCACCCTCCTGGTTCTCCATGATGCCAACACCACTACCGACACCCGAGGACATCGAAATCCCCCCCATGTGCCGATTGGATCTCTGATCGTTCATGCTGTAGTTCAAAGTCTCCGCGGCGGCCAGAAGTCCTCGACCGGCGGCAAAATGCTTCTGACCGCCGTCTGACTGCGACTTCTGAGACATGACGCCACAAAAGAACAGTCGAGATTAAAGAAATGGCCGGCAGCAGCCAAAAAAAGCTGTTTTGGATTATTTGAAAGGATGGTGGAAAGTCAGTTTGAGGCGATTCGTTCTCTTCCGTTTGCTGAAACACAAGGAGGTAGAAGTTGATGTGGGACGAATACAAAGTACTTGATTCTGATCTGAACCTCTTCGGGCGCTAGCGGAGGGTAAAGACGGGTTCGTTAACAGTTTTAATTTCTGAGACATGAAGGTAGAGAAGGAGACAGAACTAAAGACATCCAGACGGAGGGAGGACCATGAGCTGCATCCTCGTTGAACCATGAGGACCTCTGAGGGTCGGTGACACAGAGATATCGAAGAGAGAAAGATAAAGCACGGGTGGAGGACCAGCACGAGGACCAGCACGAGCACACAGTGAGGCCTGTTAACCTGGGAGTCGCTCCGGCACAGAGAGACGGTGGGACCCAGAGGGAATCAGCTTTTTACAAGAGGTGGACGAAGCAGAGACTTTAATGGACGAATGAAAACACGGCATAACAAGTCAAAGACCTGCATTCAAAACCTTAAGCAAGTAGAAGTATGCGAGTATTCAAATGTACGTTCAAAGTATTAATTGTGCAGCACAAGCTCTTGTACAGCGCTGTGGAATACTTTCATGACATGTATAAGTACCAAGTAAAGTTACTCAGGAATTAGTGCAACGAGAACACTCAAAAGCCTCACGAGTTTCTCAGGAGAACTGTTTTGTGACGAGGCATTTTCCAGCTGATGCAATTCATTAAGATTAAGAAAGGAGGACCTCGGCCCAATCCCAAACCACACCCTACACCTCCGTTTGCGCGGAGGTTCCGCCACATTAAGTGCTGTTCCAAACCAACGAGTCTGGAGGGGGAGGGGGAGTGGGCTATCTACCTGACCGGACTCTACCGGACCGGACTCTACCTGACCGGACTGGACTCTACCTGACCGGACTGGACTCTACCTGACCGGACTGGACTCTACCTGACCGGACTCTACCTGACCGGACTCTACCTGACCGGACTGGTCTCTACCTGACCGGACTGGTCTCTACCTGACCGGACTCTACCTGACCGGACTCTACCTGACTGGACTCTACCTGACCGGACTGGACTCTACCGGACCGGTCTCTACCTGACCGGACTGGACTCTACCTGACTGGACTCCACCTGACCGGACTCTACCTGACCGGACTGGACTCTACCTGACCGGACTCTACCTGACTGGTCTCTACCTGACCGGTCTCTACCTGACCGGACTCTACCTGACCGGACTGGTCTCTACCTGACCGGACTCTACCTGACCGGACTGGACTCTACCTGACCGGACTCTACCTGACTGGTCTCTACCTGACTGGTCTCTACCTGACTGGACTCTACCTGACTGGTCTCTACCTGACCGGACTGGACTCTACCTGACCGGTCTCTACCTGACCGGACTGGTCTCTACCTGACCGGACTGGACTCTGCCTGACCGGACTGGACTCTACCTGACCGGACTGGACTCTACCTGACCGGACTGGACTCTACCTGACCGGACTCTACCTGACCGGACTCTACCTGACCGGACTGGTCTCTACCTGACCGGACTCTACCTGACCGGACTCTACCTGACTCTACCTGACTGGACTCTACCTGACCGGACTGGACTCTACCGGACCGGTCTCTACCTGACCGGACTGGACTCTACCTGACTGGACTCCACCTGACCGGACTCTACCTGACCGGACTGGACTCTACCTGACCGGACTCTACCTGACTGGTCTCTACCTGACCGGTCTCTACCTGACCGGACTCTACCTGACCGGACTGGTCTCTACCTGACCGGACTCTACCTGACCGGACTGGACTCTACCTGACTGGACTCTACCTGACCGGACTGGACTCTACCTGACCGGACTGGACTCTGCCTGACCGGACTGGACTCTGCCTGACCGGACTGGACTCTACCTGACCGGACTGGACTCTACCTGACCGGACTGGACTCTACCTGACTGGACTCTACCTGACTGGACTCTACCTGACCGGACTCTACCTGACCGAACTGGACTCTACCTGACCGGACTCTACCTGACCGAACTGGACTCTACCTGACCGGACTGGACTCTACCTGACTGGACTCTACCTGACCGGACTGGACTGGACTCTACCTGACCTGACCGGACTCTACCTGACCTGACCGGACTGGTCTCTACCTGACCTGACTGGACTCTACCTGACCTGACTGGACTCTACCTGACCGGACTGGACTCTACCTGACCGGACTGGTCTCTACCTGACCGGACTGGACTCTACCTGACCGGACTGGTCTCTACCTGACCTGACTGGACTCTACCTACCTGACTGGACTCTACCTGACCGGACTGGACTCTACCTGACCGGACTGGTCTCTACCTGACCGGACTGGACTCTATCTGACCGGACTGGTCTCTACCTGACCTGACTGGACTCTACCTGACCGGACTGGACTCTATCTGACCGGACTCTACCTGACCGGACTGGTCTCTACCTGACCGGACTGGACTCTACCTGACCGGACTGGTCTCTACCTGACCTGACTGGTCTCTACCTGACCGAACTCTTCCTGACCGGACTGGTCTCTACCTGACCGGACTCTACCGGACTGGACTCTACCTGACCGGACTCTACCTGACCGGACTCTTCCTGACCGGACTGGTCTCTACCTGACCGGACTCTACCGGACTGGACTCTACCTGACCGGACTGGTCTCTACCTGACCTGACTGGTCTCTACCTGACCGGACTGGTCTCTACCTGACCGGTCTCTACCTGACCGGACTGGTCTCTACCTGACCGGACTGGACTCTACCTGACCGGTCTCTACCTGACCGGACTGGTCTCTACCTGACCTGACTGGTCTCTACCTGACCGGACTGGTCTCTACCTGACCGGTCTCTACCTGACCGGACTGGTCTCTACCTGACCGGACTGGACTCTACCTGACCGGTCTCTACCTGACCGGACTGGTCTCTACCTGACCGGACTGGACTCTGCCTGACCGGACTGGACTCTGCCTGACCGGACTGGACTCTACCTGACCGGACTGGACTCTACCTGACCGGACTCTACCTGACCGGACTGGTCTCTACCTGACCGGTCTCTACCTGACCGGACTCTACCGGACCGGACTCTACCTGACCGGACTCTACCTGACTGGACTCTACCTGACTGGACTCTACCTGACCGGTCTCTACCTGACCGGACTGGACTCTACCTGACTGGACTCTACCTGACCGGACTCTACCTGACCGGACTGGACTCTACCTGACTGGACTCTACCTGACCGGACTCTACCTGACCGGACTGGTCTCTACCTGACCGGTCTCTACCTGACCGGACTCTACCGGACCGGACTCTACCTGACCGGACTCTACCTGACCGGACTCTACCTGACCGGACTCTACCTGACTGGACTCTACCTGACCGGTCTCTACCTGACCGGACTGGACTCTACCTGACTGGACTCTACCTGACCGGACTCTACCTGACCGGACTGGTCTCTACCTGACCGGACTGGTCTCTACCTGACCGGACTCTACCGGACCGGTCTCTACCTGACCGGACTGGACTCTACCTGACCGGACTCTACCTTACCGGACTCTACCTGACCGGACTGGTCTCTACCTGACCTGACTGGTCTCTACCTGACCGGACTGGTCTCTACCTGACCGGACTCTACAGGACCGGTCTCTACCTGACCGGACTCTACAGGACCGGTCTCTACCTGACCGGACTGGTCTCTACCTGACCGGACTGGTCTCTACCTGACCGGACTCTACCTGACTGGACTCTACCTGACTGGACTCTACCTGACCGGTCTCTACCTGACCGGTCTCTACCTGACCGGACTGGACTCTACCTGACCGGACTGGACTCTACCTGACCGGACTCTACAGGACCGGTCTCTACCTGACTGGTCTCTACCTGACCGGTCTCTACCTGACCGGTCTCTACCTGACCGGACTCTACCTGACCGGACTCTACCGGACCGGACTCTACCGGACCGGACTCTACCGGACCGGACTGGACTCTACCTGACTGGACTGGACTCTACCTGACCGGACTGGACTCTACCTGACTGGACTGGACTCTACCTGACTGGACTCTACCTGACCGGACTCTACCTGACCGGACTGGTCTCTACCTGACCGGACTCTACCGGACCGGTCTCTACCTGACCGGACTCTACCTGACCGGACTGGTCTCTACCTGACCGGTCTCTACCTGACCGGACCGGTCTCTACCTGACCGGTCTCTACCTGACCGGACCGGTCTCTACCTGACCGGTCTCTACCTGACCGGACCGGTCTCTACCTGACCGGTCTCTACCTGACCGGACCGGTCTCTACCTGACCGGACTGGTCTCTACCTGACCGGACTGGTCTCTACCTGACCGGACTCTACCTGACTGGACTCTACCTGACTGGACTCTACCTGACTGGACTCTACCTGACCGGTCTCTAATTTTTTTTTTTTTTTTTATAACTAATGGACAATTTTCGATTTAAACCTCGATTTTTTCTGTTTTTCATCTAAACAAACCAGACCAAGGCAAAATTTAAATACATATTTTCTTTATTAACACAATTCAAATAAATGAGATTACCAAGTAGTCTAGGCCTATGTGAACAAATCAGTTGTTCAAGAATAAAAAAAATAAAATAAAAACAGCACTGTTATGCACAACAACGAACAACGAACACAGCATAACAACAGATCGGGCAGGGCTGCAGATCGGGGAGTCACAGGCAATGTGGCTGAGCTTTGTGCGCGTTCTGGAAAGTGAGAGAGTAAGCTACTACGGAGTCCCTGAAAGCAAAACAAATCTGCGGAGTCTAGAAATGTTTTAAAATCGCGATTTTTCGGTTCAGCCGTTTCACAAACCGTAGGAAAGTAAAAATGCAAATTAATCGTGAAAACCGAAAAAATCGCCCAGCCCTACTTGTGTGTCTGTCCGTCTCTCTGTCTGTCTCTCTGGGTTTGTCTGTCTGTCTGTCTCTCTGTCTGTCCCTGTCTCTCTGCCTCTCTCCGTCTGTCTCTCTCTCTGTCTGTCTGTCTGTCTGTCTCTCCCTCTCTGTCTGTCTCTCTCTGTCTGTCTCTGTCTCTCTGCCTCTCTCCGTCTGTCTCTCTCCCTGTCTCTCTAACTGTCTCTCTGTCTCTCCGTCTGTCTGTCTGTCTCTCCCTGTCTGTCTCTCTCTCTCTCTCCGTCTCTCTCCCTCTCTCCCCCTCTGTCTGATGTCTGTCTGTCTGTCTGTCTCTCCCTGTCTGTCTCTCTCTCTCTCCCTCTCTGTCTGATGTCTGTCTGTCTGTCTGTCTGTCTGTCTGTCTCTCTCTGTTTGTCTGTCTGTCTGTCTGTCTGTTTGTCTGTCTCTCTCTCTCTCTCTGTCTGTTTGTCTGTCTCTCTCTCTCTCTCTCTCTCTGTCTGTTTGTGTCTGTCTCTCTCTCTCTCTCTCTGTCTGTGTTTGTCTGTCTCTCTGTCTGTCTCTCTCTCTCTCTCTCTGTTTGTCTGTCTGTCTGTCTCTCTCTCTCTCTCTGTCTGTTTGTCTGTCTCTCTCTCTCTCTCTCTCTGTCTGTCTGTCTGTCTGTCTCTCTGTCTGATGTCTGTCTCTCTGTCTCTCTGTCTGTCTGTCTGTCTGTCTCTCTGTCTGATGTCTGTCTGTCTGTCTCTCTGTCTCTCTGTCTGTCTGTCTGTCTCTCTGTCTGATGTCTGTTTGTCTGTCTCTCTGTCTGTCTGTCTGTCTCTCTCTCTCTGTCTCTCTCTCTCTGTCAGACAGCATCAACAGATGAACTTGGTCACATATTAAACTCAGATATTAAACTCAGAGTAAATCACTTTATTACTGAAACAAGTCACTGATCTGAACACTGCTGTTTCTTTAGCCACTAACGAACGAGCTTCCAGAGCACTGATGTCTCTGTGCCGTTATTACGATTCTTCATCATAGAATCATTTTAATATGTTTGGAAAGCGACGTGTGTCCGGCAGTGGCTCAGCCAGCAGGGGCTGCTGCTAGCTCCCAGTTCACCTCCTGGCCCCTGTCCTGGTGCCCTTGAGCAAGGCACCGGGCACCCCCCACCTAGGGTTGCCAACCGTCCCGTATTAGCCGGGACGTCCCGTATTAGCCGGGACGTCCCGTATTTGAGCCAAAAGGGGCGTGTCCCGCGTTAAGGGGAAAATAAAAAATATGTTTCTGTTTGCGCGCAATGCAGTGTGTCTGGCTGCGTGCCTGCGTGTGTGTGTGTGTGTGTGTGTGTGTGTGTGTGTGTGTGTGTGTGTGTGTGATTTTCTCCGGTGAGCCCAGCATCATTGTTTGTGTGGCATGTCAGCCTGTTCAGTCGTGGGGGAATGAGCGCTGAGGTGGAGGAGGGTGATGAGGAAAAGAGGAGACGAGAAGAGGATGCGGAAAGACGTGTGTCTCACAACAAACAGTGGAAGAAAAACACAGTTGGGTAAAGCCCGTGAGTGGAGATCTCTGTGTGTGTGCTGTGTGTGTGTGTGGTGTGTGTGTGGTGTGTGTGTGTGTGTGTGTGTGTGTGTGTGTGTGTGTGTGTGTGTGTGTGTGTGTGTGTGTGTGTGTATAACATTAAGTCTAATAATGATGTACCGTGCTTGTTCACATCATGTATACTTTGCTTTACTTAATACCATTTTTCAACATTTTGGACAAAATAGCCAACTGCCCATCGAGGTGCCAGATGTCCCGCGTGCCCACCTCTCCGATCTGAACATGCCGAGTACAATGTGATGTAGTAGCCTAATGCAGCTGTAAGACCCTTGTGTCTGTATTGTGTTATAGGTAGGCATAGTTTTCTATGCATTTTGAGGGGTTTGACCCCTCGAACCCTAGGGGGCTGGCTCCCCCAAAAGAATTAAATAACATCACCCTAAAACCGAAATAAAGTAACAAAAAAAAGTAACTAAATCCGCC
>NW_027262183.1:0-39291 GCF_902827115.2 Pseudochaenichthys georgianus | reverse complement strand
CGCTCACAGGCCTAGCAACTCCGCTGGTTCCCTCTCCACTCTCATTCACAATGTTTCCTTCCAATATAAGTGCTGCTATCAGTCTCTGCGGACAAGCGATCTTCTTGTGCCCCACATCACCACAACCAAAACACTTGACACTGCCCGCACTCGCATACACCATGTAGAAACCTTCCTCATATTTAATACGGAAAGACACATCCAGTGTTTGCGATGTGCTGTCCAAAAACATAAACACCTGTCTCCGCAGAGACTGCACGTGCTTCAGCTTGGTGTCCTTACAGCCCAGACTCACCGTGCGGAAGCCACTCGCCATTCTCCCGTAGCGTTTAAGCTCTTTCTCCAGCGTTTCATTAGGAATAAATGGAGGGACTCCCGATATGGTAATCCGGGTAGAAGGCACTGCCAGTGGGGACACTTGTATGAACTCATCATTTATGTTTAAGCCACTTTCAATTAACTGGCTTACCAACTCCTGCTTCTTTACAAAAACTACCACAGCTTTATTCATGCGGGATGCGTAGGAGATGTTTCCGTGTCCCACCTGCTCCCCCACCGCCAGCAGCACACTCTCCACCGTACTGTTCTCCTGAGGGATCACCCTCACCCCGTGTCGCAGGGACGGCATCTCACAGGAAGCCATCCCTGCAGAGAAACACGCTTCTCTCACTGAAGAAAAAACTAACTACACTCACAACAAACAAGACCAATAAACAATCATACAATGAACAAAGTAGAAGAAGAAAAAAGTGAAAACTTTTTCGAAAAGTTACCATCAAACCTCACCACGCTCTCAGCTCACCACCACCGAACTCCTCACACACTCAGAGAGAGAGAGAGAGAGAGAGAGCTACACTAACGGATATAAGGAGTTTTTCAACAACAAAGTGGAGGAGAGTCCTCTCCTGTCAGACTGAGAGACTCGGTGAGCTAAAGGACTTATGTCTTTATTAGGATCCCCATTAGCACTAGCATGAACATTGGCTATTCTTCCTGGGATCCTCACACACTCAAAACATACATAAACATATATACAACAAAATTAAAACAAAACAGCTCATAATTTCATGCAATTTAAGTGAATACTAAAATGGTCATCCAATTATCCCCATCCTAAGGCCAAACAAAAGTAAAGGCAAGTTTATTTATAGCACTTTTCAACACAAGGCAATTCAAAGTGCTTTACAAAAAATGAAAGACATTAAGAAAATGGTATTTAAAATCAGTCATTAAAAAGAAAAGCTAATAAAATAAACATTAAAAGAAAAAATACATGGATAAAAGTTACAGTGCAGTCTAAGATATGAATAGTTCAATTAAACATTAAAAGAAAAAGTACATGAAAAATACAAATAAGTGTACATAACATATGCATACATAGCCACAGGCACAGTTCAAATTTACTTTGTTATACTTAAATATTTTTCTCTCAGTGTTATCTCAGTGGGTCTCAAACGTTTTGGTCACCATTAATGTAAACAATTATTTCCGAGGCACACGTTTATATGATCATTATAGTTATAAAAAAATAAGAGAATAAATGAAAAACAGGTATGAAATACTATATGACAGTAAAACAAGAATAAAGTTTAAAAGGGTGATTTGTAAAATATCCATAAAGAAAAAGTAAATCTGTTTACAGTTCTGTTTCATATGAGTGTTGAGAGATGTATCCATAGATCTCTTCATTTTGCTCTCAAAGTGCACCAGAGTGATGCTTTCAACTTCAATATTTAAAAATAAATCTTCCCGGGGGAGCTTGCCCCCGGACCCCCCTATGTGAGGTCCACACACCACCTATAAAAATAGCACTTTACCCCTGCTTACACCTATATGCCGTGAGCTGATTATCGAGCCTTCATTGTAACAGTCGCGGGTACACTGTGTATGTGTGTGAGGATTGTTGCAGTAGAAAATTCCACTGTAGCGACCGGAACATCAATGAGAAACCCTAAATGTTTGAGCACCCTCTATGAAACGTCAAGCTACCCCACAGCACCGCCAAAATAAATCTCTGGCGCCGCCACTGAGCCTGACTATTTGTGTTGGGGGCCCCGACTTTTTTTTTTCTCCAAAGGGGGGGCCTGACAGAAAAGGTTTGAGAACCACTGCTCTAAACGCTCGAGTTTCACCGCGGCTGTCAGCTGTGTTTACTCGCGTCATTCAAACAAGATGCGCTGGCTCGGGAGCTAGAACAAAATGAACACATTTTACCGTGATTAAATTGTAATACACGTTTCTAAATGATGCCGAAGTAACAACATACTGATACCGGTTAGTAAAAACCATGAATTAATGCTTTGACAAGTCTGCAGACAAGACGGCAGGCGAAAAACCTTTTTAAAATGCTTGTTTTCTGAATGGAGATCGGGTCGATCAGGCTAAGCTAACGCAGTATTTGCTCCGACCGTCCACACTCATAACAACGGCCTACAGACATAAATAAACCAGCGACTGTATTCGCCATGACACAGACAGTCTGTGGTTTGTTCTTGTTTAACTTTTGTCCAGTTTCTGAACAAATATGAGGAGCTGTGAGCTCTGTGTGCTAACTGCTAACAGCTAACGGCTGATGTTTTCTGGTTGAACGTCAGTGACGGCAGGCTGAGATCCTCACCACTGATTGGCGAGATCGCGTTACGCGAATATGACGCTCGAGTTGAAAAAAAAAAAATTGAACTCGAGCGTTTGTCGCGGCACCGTTCAATCGCGCGGATTTCGCGTCCAGAGCTTCATGCTTGCCGTCGTAGCGAATTTGCGTCTGTCCGCGTCTCTGCATTGACTTTACGTGTAATCGCGCCGCCCCCAAACATCGCATCGTGTCCGGTGTGAACGCAGCATTAGATGCATATCACGATAGAAACTCAGACATACACTGGTGATATTAAAGTCACATATTGTTGAACAACAGTATAACTATTGTAAGTCGCTTTGGATAAAAGCGTCAGCTAAATGCAATGTAATGGAATGTAATACAAAGAGCATGTTACTGAAGAGAGGGAGTCTTCAAGGTTTTTCGGACACATTAACATGTCTAAGCGGCACTGGATATTTGGTCCATCAATTGTAACCAGCAAGGAAACACTGATAGTAAAACAAAAACAGATAGTCATGATACAAACTTAGCACTATATGCACTGAATCAACAAGGCCAGTGAAAATAAAATACCCACATCCATTGATTGTCACTCATCACTTATTATACATCTTTTCTTTTTCTTTTTTTGTGAATTAGGTGAACAAGGAAGTGTGGGCCACCATTCTGGCTCTGATCTGGCTTCATGGTTTCAAGATGGATGCTCAGGAGGAGTGGGAGCTTCTGGCTATGAAGGCTGTGTCATGGCTGCGTGCTCAGAACGGTAAAAACCAGAACAATGATCGATGTTCTGTTGTTTTTAACAGTGTACCATTTAAAATCGGGTTCCTCTGGTGATGACTGGTTCTGTGTTTGTTTTCAGCACCTCATGTGACGCAGTGTGTGGAGGCTGGAAACACTCTGCTGGGTTGTAAGGTGCAGAAAGATGCCCTGGGAATCTGAGGTTTTCATTAAAGCAACTTCTCCTTCAGGATTGTTGCCAGCAAGCAGATTTACTGGCATTCAAATACCTTTTCTTTATTTTGCTGTAGAAATGGCTTAAACCTAAGTGGATGTAAGCTTGCCTCTCCCTCATCTGTCTTAAATCACTCCCCTTTTAATATGAAGTGCACTGCATCAATTTCAGTCAGATTCATAGATGCAAAAAGTACAATTGTTGTTGATCAAGCTAAATTATGATTAAGAAGAGTTCAATTGATCACCACATTGAGGTAATAATACATGAGTAAACCAGTGAGTGTCTTTGGACACGGTATCCTCATAAAGGGATTATTTCATCATGTTTTTAAAAAGCTGAACTATTTTACTGCTTGTCTGTTTATAGTTTGTACTAAATACTATACGAGTACTACCATACAAATAGGCTCAAAACATATGTTGAGGCTTTGTCCTTCAAACCAAGGCATAGTTTTTGAGCATTCAACAAAATGATTTCCTGTTGTACGTCCTTTCTCAGCCTTATTTGAGTTGCTAACAATATAACCATTTACTGTATCCATGTTACATGCAATGACAAATATGGGGTGTGCTAAGTATTTCCTTCAAATCTAATAAAAACACTACAAATGGGCCACGGTTGTTCCTTGATTTCATTACCTGTTTGGAGTTTATCCTGCAATGTCTTCAATCTGTGTTCATTGAATTTAAATACTGGCAAAATTGTATTTATTATTTCATCTTCCCTCAAAAAACCTACTAATTTAACACATGCCACTTTTGGCTGCCAGCTGTTTGACTAAGACGCTGCGTTTACATGTTTCCTGACTCATATTGATAGTAAGGAGTTTAGATGGAAAGCCAGGAAGCAAGGAGACAAGGACTGTCTCACAGGCTGATGTGCAGCATACAGTCATTTGTGTTAATTTGTGTACACTGCTTCTTCACATATTAGATAAAGCAGGGGTTAATTTGACATGGTAGGGCATGGTTTCCTTCAGTTGGGCGGTTCTTGTAAGTAGGATACCCTACTTAATTAAGTACACATTTTAGATACTTCAGTATTTCACTTTTTTGCTGCTTTGTACTTCTACCCCAGAACAATTCAGAGGTAAAAAGGGTACTTTTACTCCACTACATTTATTTAATACCTTGAGTTATTGCACATTTCGATTAATAATGTGAAATATAATCAACCCTTAAATAAGACTTTAGTTACACCTGGAGTAAATTCACAATCTATCTATATTAAAAAGAGCATTTTTACCAGCTTTGATAAACACAATTCAATAATTATAATCGACAACACATGTATTATTGGACCAATTTGAGTAGGCCTACTGAGTATATTCTGATGCGAATACTTTGGTACTTTTACTTGAGTAACATTTTGAATGCAGGACTTTTACTTGGAGCAGAGTATTCTTACACTCTTGTACTTCTACTTTTTCTAAAGTACAAGATCTGAGTAGCCTACTACCCTCACCCCTGGCCAGTTCCTAAACAGAAACTGAAGTCGTCTCCAAGCTCCGCCCGATGCTTCGTCATGAATCAAGCCCACCTCGTACGTGTAGCTCAGGACTTACAGTAAGCTTCTCAACATTTCTGCAGGAGGAAAACACCGAAGACTGCCCAGTCGCGTGCACCCTTTTCTTCTGGTAGGCATGTCTTTAAATAGCAGACAATAGGCCAACAGATGTTATTGTGTTAAATGTACAATAATCATTGACTAGCCAGACAAAGTTGTGTTGAGCCATTCATTTCACAAAGCCACTTGTAAAATATGACGATGTTGATATGACAGCACGCTCCATCGGCGCACAAATTGCAATTAAGCAAGCATACTAATACTAATTTTACGAAAATCTAAAAGTATTTAAATGTCTTTGGCAGTTTGTTGTGATTTTTTTAAAAGAAGATCTTTGAAGTATAATTTAGCTGCAAATAGAAACGTGACAGGAAATGTAACTGACTTTTAGTAGGTGTGTCCAGAGCCCTAGAGATACTAAGAGTTACGACACTCCCATAGACCTCCGTTGTAAAAAATGGCGGCGCATACTTCCGGGGTATGGACCTCGAAATAGTTCAACATATTGTCATTTGGGCATTGGACCTCATTCACTTACATTACGGCGCGTCGATTAGTTCCAGAGGTAAGTTGCTGAAATATCGAACTCTTTTGAATTGTCAACTGTCTATATTGTATCAGAGGCCCTTTATGATGCTTATACTGGTCTTCATTTGTATATGCACAGCGTAATTATCTATATTTTATCTTGGTTGTTACAACCAATTTTGCTAGCATTGCCTGCTAGTTAGCTAGCGCGACTTCGTCAGTTTTGATTTGAAGGTAATATTTCAGTAATGAATCGCTAGCAGCTTATATATCAATGATGCTGGGTAACTAACAAGCAGGATTTAGATTGATTATGTTTTTTTTTTGTTATTTTGGTTTTTATCTGCTGAACCTGACCGTGTCAGCCATCCTTAGTCGGCTTTTTCTGTAGGATATGACTTAACTGCTAGCACTAGTAGAAATGAGGTGGCGTTTGTGATAAATATTTCATTGCATTTTGGGATATACTAACATTTCATTATGTGACATGTTGACTGTACTTAGTTTTTTTTTGTACTGTTCCGTGTTAACTCATCTGTACTGTACAACTAGCCTAGCGCTACTTTGTAATGCTTGATGGCATGCTAGGATAGATTCCTTTGTATTGTAATATACACACTAGTTTAATGATTGTTCTTCAAAGGTATTATTCAGTCTTAAAAATATAATAGCCTACTGAATAGGCTACTCTACAGCAGTGAATGAAGGATGAGCCTAAAACATGGTCATGCATCCAAAATGTTTATTTTTAACAAAATAAACACTTTAAAAAAAATAATTACCACTTTTTTTTATTCAGCCTCATATGCCAGCCTCATATGGCTGTTGCTGCTGCTGCTGCTGAAGGAGGGGGCTGCTGCTGGAGGAGGGTACTGCTAGGGTGCTGCTGCTGAAGGAAGAGGAGGCTGGAGGCTGCTGACGGAGGACCGGGAATAGGTGTGTGGCAGAGTAAGGTGTTTGGCAGTGGCCTAGATGTTATGACCTTCGGTGCAGAGGTCTGTTGGGTCTTCTTTGCCTTCTTACTCTGACTCTTGCTGCCAAGATACCCTTTATGTTTATCCTTCCTCTCAGCCCTGATGCACTTTGATGCAATCCTTAACCTCAGCCTGATGTATGTTGAGAGGATTTTTTTTCTTCAGGTCATGGCATGAAGGCAGGTTGCTGTCCAGCAACATGGCTTCTTGTTCCAGCTGTAACACTGCATTTGAGGACTCCATGAGGGAATCGCTCATCCTCACACGGAACAGCTGCTCCACGTTCTGAACTAGGGTGAAAACCTCATCTGATGGACGGTAAAGTGCACCCCTTTTCAATTATTTTAATACCAGCAGACCAGCTCTCTTATTTATATCCTGTAGTGCCACAACAGAACCTTAGTTGTATTGCTTTTTTCACGGTGTCTTTCCCCCACCGTATCCCACCTTTTTTTGATTGCCCAAGTGCTCTAATTTGGTCTGTGTTGAAGATTTTTTGAAACTTTAGATTAATCAAATTGTGTTTTTTTTTTTTAATGCCGAATTAATCCTCTTCTGGTTTCCCAGAGCCCTCTCGGCTCTCTTTCTTAGTAATCTCTCCCTTCTCAGTTGCCTCATTAGATCCTCCACGTGAGCCCGGTCACAACTGGCCCTTGGCAGTCTGGTCCCTGGAGCACCTGACCCTGGCAAACTAGCCTCTTCATAGCTGACCCCTGACTGACTGGTTCCTGGCACACTGATCTCTGGTAAGGTGGCCTCTTGATTGTCGGCCCCTGACATACTGGCCCCTGGCAGTCTGCTGACATCTGTCTCACTCTCTGTCTGTGATGTCCCTTTCATTCCCTTGGAACTCCACCTCAATATCTCCCTGAATCTCTGTAACAATAACAAGGCAATCTTGCTGTTATATGTGTATGCTGCCTTTACATGTGCACCTATTGTCATTTAAGGATACACTACTGTACACTCCTATAGTGACATTCATCTAAGTTCGTCTATTGGCAATGTTAAAGTATGAAGAAATCTGTATTATGTACATGTGGTATATGAGTCTTCAGAGAATCCCTGAACCCTGGTATTTTTGAAGCTGTATAATCTGAAAGTTGCATTAGGAGTGTAGTCTATCCTTGAATGATATAACATGGGAAACAATGTTAGCTTCATATATCATACCAATGTTTGATGTGCAGTAATAGGTGTGGTCATTATTCCTGACAGCTGGAGGCATACTCCTTGACGTGAATTTTCTCCTTTTCGGTTTAGGCCGATGTATAAATACTGTTGGAACAGCATCTGGCCTCAACCTCAAATTTTCTCCTGATTTGTTGCCAATATATTGGTCGTCTTCAAAGTGTACCTGTGTAGGTTTGATCAGTTTCCCCTGCACACTTCAAATGTCATTGAAGAGTCATAATTCTCTACACTTGGAAATATGATGCCCTTTAAAATGTTAATAAGTCATGTCACCTCTGTGAACATTACTTACATGACAGAGTTTTCTGCTGTTGTTGTCCTCTTTCAGACACAGGTTTTGTCTGTTGACCATTGCCATGCATCTCTTCCTTCGCTCTACGTCCTTAGGGAAGCCATACTACATCCAGAACCCCTTCTCGGATCGATTAGAGCACCCAAATGCTATGTATGACAACTGATCTATTAAAATGCAATATAAACGAAAGTGCCATAATATTTATTGTGCAAACATTTTAACATGAATATTGCTGTCCTCTGTTCAGTCTGCTCCCAACTGTATTCTCTCCCCTTATTCACCACTGTTCCTATTCTTGCTCTGCTTTTTAGGGCCCAGGAAACAGATGAAGAGGATGTCCCTTTCACAAAGAACCTTCTTGTTTTTTTCAAAATGGTTAGGCCCCTGGATGCCCTAGACTAGAGTTCTGTATTGCTTTTTTGTAAATAGTTGCTTTTTTGTAAATAGTTGTTTGTATTTGTAAAATGCCCCCACCCACAATTGTTGTTCGCATAATTATGCTTGTGCGAACAACAATTGTGGGTGGGTGCTTATTGTGCTGCAGACGTTGAAGGACCTGAGTCTCCTGAGGAAATACAGGTGAAAGGTGAGGAGAGGTCATCGCTTGGAAGGTTTTATATCCTGTGGTGTCTCAACAGAACTTAATATGAATTGCTTTATTGTCTCGTCGCTGGATCACCTCCCCCTGGCAAACGGCCTCGTCATTTTAATTTGTATTGTTGACAAACCTGTTTTTGTTGCTCTGTTGAACCATGGTTCAACAGGAGCTTCTGTAAATAGTTTTGTAAATAGTTTGAATATTTATCATAGTATCATTTTCAGTCTCCCACTCTCTCAATTTAATTTATCGTTTCTTTGCCCCACCATATATTTTGTTGTCCAAGGGCACTAATTGGGTCTGTGTTGAAGATTGTTTTACACTTTAGATTAATCAAAATTGTGTTTTTTGGCTGAATTAATCTTTTTCTGTTGAACCTGTTCTCATTCTCATTCATTTGACTTTGTTTTGTTCTAACACACATCACTTTTTTCATACACTGTTCTTAATAAGTAATAGGCTACCAAGCTTTCCGTTGTCACCCTGCCTCTCCAAATGCAAAACTGTCAATAAAAAGTATGCAATAATGCAATTACAGCTGAAAAAGTACTTGGGTGTGTGTGTTTTTTTTATATATATTTACCATTCAATAACGCAATCGCTGCTGTCTGTCTGTCCCATATAAGTACATGACAGCGCAGCGCAACTATACTACGGACGTGACTGACCTGACAGTGACAGCAACATAGCCTGCTTGTGCTACCACACTTTCCCCTCAAAATATCGTTAAATAACGAAACTTGTAAATATTGCCAATCCATACAAAGTGTAACCACATCATGTAAATATGAAAGCAATCTTTAAAAAATAACAGCGTTGGTTTAATCCATGACTATTTTCACCATGTTTGTGCTGTTTTTGCCATAGAGAAGCATTGCCACGGAAGTGCGTTTTGAACTATCCCGGCATACATAAACCACGTGACCGGCTGGCGGCGACATCAAAGAGTGTCGTAACTCTTATCTCTATGGCTCTGGGTGTGTCTACACTTGGTTTTCAATGCAAGTGTGTGTTTGTGCCACATGGGGGCAGCAAAGGAGCTTTTCATAAAAAATGAGCAATTTTATGGACAAGGAGTTTAGGAAACTTGACAACATTTATATTGTTTCTCGTCAGTTCATCTGAAGAGTGTGGAGGTTGTTGAGAGCTTCATAGTATGAAGTAAATACTTAAAACGAAAGTTAATTATAAATCATATATGATCAATCATATTCTTGTATGAACCCATAATGAGAATGCTTCTTGATGGTTTTTGAATATGTATGTATGCTTACAATTTTAGTTGTTGCTGTTTGATAACTTTGCGTTTTAAAAAGAGGGTGTTGAGAGCTTCATAGTATGTTGAATACTTAAAACGAAAGTTAGTTATAATCAATTATATTCTTGTATAACCCACAATGAAAATGATTCATATTTTAGGTGTTTCTATATTTACAGCATAAACAGAACAAAGTGGTTTGTTGAGTGTAAGACCTATAATGATTTATACCTTACTCTCTGATAAGAGAGTAGGCAGGTTCTTTCCTCTCCTCTCACAGCAGTTCACAGGGAGGGGGAACAGTTCACTGTTTAAAAAAAGATTGCCAACACAATATTTCCTATCACCTGCTGTTGACTGTATTGTCTTGCGACTTCCCCAAAAGTCCTGGAGTGTGGCCATAAAAATGCTTATGTTCTCCTTTGGTTTCATTATCAGTAATAAATGAAACGGCCAACAGGAATAAAATAGCAATACACTTAGAATGAAAAGAAAAACTGATTAAGTCATGTATAATATATTTTTATTGTAATTAATTAATAGTAGGGTACATAAATTGAAACAGCTATAACATGACCTTATATGCATATGTACCATATAATAAGCTTATTCAAAAACATACATTTATTTTAATGTAATAGTTGGCATGTTTAAAGTCATATCAAGTCTTTCAGTTGGTAATTGCAATTTTCTTTCTCTGACCTCCCTCTGTCACTCACAGTTGCACTTGTTTTAAATAGCATTCCTAACGTGTCTCTGGTTGTTTACAGGTAGTGCAGGTGGCAGTGTCCAGGTGACCTCTGTTCCCGCCTCTCTGGTGCCCTACAGTCTGTCTTTCTCTGCCCGAGTGTCCTCTCCTCGCCCTGTCTCTAAAGTAGAGTCCAACTGTGCCCTGGACCCTCTGGAGTATCTGAACACAGAGCAGAGCCAGGCCACGGTGGGTAGAGTGCTGATGTTTCCATAATGTGGTTCTTCCTCTTTACTCAGATAATCAGTGTGTTTTTGGACCTGCAGGTCAAGTTGGCTGCAGGACACAAGTTTGACAGAGATGTTGAACTTCTGATTTATTACAAAGATGCCCACCAGCCCACAGCTGTGGTGGAGGCAGGATAGACCTCTGCCAAGTCTGGTGAGTACACTTTAGTGAAGGTGTCATCCTTCATCCATTGTCATCCACCAAAGGTGCCTTGTACAAATGCCTTGATATGCTCTTGTGTCTTTTTGCATTATACCTCAGTATAATGACAATAGAGATTATTCAACATTTTTATTTTGAGTTTCTAGTGGTGGTGGTCATTAATTGTGTCTCTCCTGTGTTTCAGGCACTCTGATGGGGGATCCAGTGATGCTGAGTCTGTACCCTGAGTTCCCCCAGGCTGTGATGTCTTCACTCGCCTCATGTGGAGAGTTTGTGTTCTTATTGGATCGATCTGGCAGCATGCAGAGGGACCGTATTAAGAGTGCCAGGGTATGCATTATCTTTTATTTGTATGGTATAATCAGTCCTTTAGACATAGTGGCGTTACCATCTATTCTCTCCTCTCTTCAGGATACTCTGCTGCTCCTGTTGAAGAGTCTACCAATGGGCTGCTTTTTTAACATCTACAGTTTCGGGTCCAGTCATGAACACATCTTCCCGTAAGTCACTCACTATTGCCCAACACATTCATTCCTGTCTTTGGTGTTAATGGTTGAGCATGAATATGCGCATTGGTTGCAGTAATAGTGTGGAGTACAGCCAGGAGACCATGGAAGAGAACCAGTCAGTATCTGGTGTGAGGGTTAGGGTTAGGGTAATGTTGTGAATCGAGTGGCCCATGGTGGTGGTGGGGTTATGGTATGGGCAGGCGTATGTTATGGACGACGAACACAGGCCACTCGATTCACAACATTACCCTAACCTCCACAGGGTTTTGTAAAAATAGCTGGAAATAAGGTCTGTGGAAACAAACCTGTTTGATAAATACACGTTTTGTTCAGGCGGATAATCTCCACATGTCTACCCTACTTTTATAATTTCGAATCATAAATCTAATCGATAGATTAGAAAAGGGTTTTAGGCATAGGCGGCGCGTGAGGCTCAGGTTTGGGAAGGCTAAATCACTTTTTTTTACCTGACGCTGCCCGCCTCCGGCGTCTATAGAAAAGAGATCAACTCAGTGAAAGCACCCCCTGCTGAAAAATCAGAGCTCAGTGTGCAGAGTTTAAATCTATCAAGTCATATTACAGGATAAAGGAAATACAGTTTAAACTGCTGTATGCCGAGAAGACGCCGACGTGTCGCACTTATCATTCATATCACATTCAATCAGATCATCGATCATATAATATCATAGCCTATATTATCTCCTTATCTGAGTCGTATCTGGCCGTGCAACACTCACAGTGTCACATACTGTATGCAGAAGTATTATTTTAAGCAACACATTATTGACGAAACACTCAACTCAAATGTAATTAAAGTCAGATCCACCCGTGTCTTAGACGGGGCAGTGATATCATAAAACTGTTACGCTTTCAAACACTCTGTAGTTTATTTATTTTTTAACCAGTTGTTCTGTATTCACCTTGCAGGTGGCTTGTATCCTGGATTATTATGTTTAAGTCATGGATGACTAAAGTAATATTAGACAAATATGAACTTTAAAGTTCATATTTGTCTAATATTAGTTTACTTTTCATTAATGAAGTATGACGCTGCGCTGTCAGTACACTTGTCCCTGTTTGTGATTGGTCAAATGTTGCTAACCCCACCCCTTTCACGTGAACGCGCTCTCAGCTGGTGAGAGAAGCCCTGGCTTGATTTACCGAGTTGATATTAACCAGCGTCGAGATCTCGTTTGTTAGGGTTAGTTTCGGACCCGGCGCCACGAGGGGGCAAAAGGGGGCATTGCCCCCTCAGTTGTATTCTTTGCCCCCTCACTTTGAACATCATTCATCCATCAAAAAGTACGATAAATGTCACAATTATTAAATAACTTTAAATAATTATTTTCCCCAATATACTTTACTATGTTTGGATCAGATATGTGGGCAGGCAGTCAAGCAACGTGTAAAAAAGTCTCAACCCCAAGTGAGCTTGTAGTTAGCGTGTGTGCTTAGCTGTAAACACAGTCCACAGACCAAAACGTCTCCGTTTTCCGGGCAAAGTCTTCGGTGGCCGGTACCCGGTTGAAACTCCGGAATGTGCATTAAAAAACATAAAGCAAGGTGAAATAAAATGTTACATGATGTCAGTAAAAACAAGTCTATGGTAAAAACAGAGCAGAGTTGTGCCTGTTTGTAGCGTTAGCGTATTTCTTCTTCTACTACTTTTTCTTCTACCTCTACTTCTTCTTCTTCTACTTGTAATTCAATGTAGGCTACCTGCCCGCGAAATATATTATAAATATTGACATAGTGCAACAACAAAGCTTTAAACGAGGTAAATTACGAATTTATGTTCTCAATCGTCAAGTGTGGGATTGAATATTACATTAGTTTAGATTAGATTTTTACTATAATAATAATAATAATAATAATATGTTGTATATGATATAAACCGTATTGGTACAATGAGTGACATCTAGTGACGGATTGTGGAACATTGATTCGATTTTTCGGTACCACTTTACACTAATGGCGCATTTCCACTGCAGCGGGTAGCCCCGTTTAAGCGTCCTGGACCGTCCTCAAGCGGCCAGGCCAGTTTTTGGTGGCATTTCCATATAGCCTAGTACCGGCTAGCGGGTACTTTTTCTCTCTTTTACCGGCCCCATAAAATCGTGGTTCTATCAGACCAGGCCAGGGCTGTGACGTCAACACTTGACTGCTGATTGGTCAGAGAGAATCGTCACAAGATCGCGCGCGAGATCATCCCTCGCGTCACATATATATCAAGAAGCAAGCTTGCAGCATTTTGTAAACGGAGGAGCTACAAAAATGGCAACGTCGAAGAAAAGCACACCGTGGTCGACCGAGGAGGTGACGACGTTCCTACATCTCATTGGGGATGATAAAATCCAGCGGGAGCTCGACGGAACAACGCGAAATGTGAAAGTGTTCCAGGATGTCTCTGCACAGATGTCCGAGCGCGGATTTTCGAGGACTTTCCTGCGATGTAGGGAAAACGGAACGGCTTTACTGGAGTCCCTGCAAGGTACGCTCACTTCTAACAAAGAAGTCTATTTTATCCTTACATTAATGTTCGACAACCCGTGCTTTTATGGAGCCCCGAAGAGCTACATAGCTAGCTAAGGCAGATAGCCTTAGCTAGAGCTATTGTTTGCTAACACCATATGTGCCATTGTTTACGTTCAGTTTTTCTTTTCTATAGTTGTTGTTGCTATTTAGTATTGTGCTGCAGTAGTTTGTGGAATTAACAAGTCATTTTGCTGTTCTAGATGATTACATTGGGACTCGTGAGGAGGAACATTCCCGAACAACGGGTGATGGCAGTGTTCCGTCCACTTTTCGTCAGTGAATCCAGAACGGACCCCAGCCGAAGAATCGACACCGACTCAACAACCAACACCGAGTGCCATCACGACACCGCAGCGTGTGGTTCTAGGTAAGAAATAGAAATGGCAAAACGACTGGAATTGTTTTTTTAAACCGTGGATCATCCATCGTCAGTAATTAAAATAAGCTATATCACTGTGTGGAAATGCTCTGTTACAAGTAAAGTCTTAGCTAGTAAGCAGCTAGTACAGTTGTGTGTGACATCCTATCATATACATATATTTATATTCATTATCAACAGGCTGGACATAATGTAATTCACTTTCACAATCATTGTAAACATCTAGGGCCAGAACTTTCTTTAGTTCACCTTACTGTTGTTCTGTTTATACATGTTATTCTTATATCCTTGTGTGACCTGTACCTGTACTGTGTGTTTTCCTTATTAAGATTAAGATGAACTTTTATTAATCCCTCGTGGGGAAATTATTTCTCTGCATTTGACCCATCCTAGTGTTAGGAGCAGTGTGCTGCCATTTTGAACGGCGCCCGGGGAGCAATGTGGGGAACGGTGCCTTGCTCAGGGACACATCGGTAGCACTTGGACTTTCGGGGACTTGAACTGGTGACCTTCCAGTTCCCAAGCCAAGTCCCTATCGACTTCGCCACCACCGCCCCGCTAATTATTATCTTATTGTCACCCAGGAAAGAGGAAACGAGGAGGTGAGGATCGGGCCCAGCAGGAACGGCACCATGACTGAGCAGCCGACGTGGCCCGTCTCCTCCCTGATACTTCAAAAAACCTTAATAGTTATTGTACATATTATATATTTTTTATCTAGTTAATTTTTAAATGCAACATTTGTACTTCCTTGTTTATTTATTTTCTTTAAAATGTTCATTTTATATTTACAATTCCATGTATATTTATGCTGGCTGCAATTCAGTTTTACATTTTTTATTTGTATTGTTTAATGGCATGCCTTTGATACAACATTTGTATTTTTATACTGCCTTCAATAAAGTACTTCTTTGACTTATCTTATCTCTTGTTGATAATGAATGGCACCCAACATAAAAAAATCATAAACATACATGAATTTATAAAGCAATAACAAACACCATCAGTTAGGAAAAAGCCCCTTACTTTTAAGAGATTTAAAGCAAGAAATTGAGTTTGCTAGCTTGAGGTCCTACTCTAAAACATTATTACACGTTTATTTTGTAATGGTATTAAGAATACATGATAAATACATAATACATGTAGAAATTGCTCAATTGTAATACCCTCGTTCTACTACACTCAAACAACACATTCCTTATATATTTTAAAGACCAAAATAAACCTATAACCCATTCAAGCAAGCTTTTAACATGTCTAGAAGAAAGATTGAGGTTATATTTAATATATTATTTTATGTTGTCGATACTTTAGTCTCCATCCATGTTTACAATTGTCCACACTATTTTACACTTGCATTTATGAATATAGTTTTGCTGTGTTTTACACTTTAGTATTTATGTTTATAGTTAGCTTTGATATTCGCTTAATTGATTAGAAAGATTTTCTTTCCATGATCTGATATTTCCTCAAATGTTATTATGGGGCAGTACTTACTGGTGCTTGAATTTCAAATATTCAATTCAGATAATATTTGTTTAAAACATTTGACAAACACATGTATATGAAAAAAAAAAAGGATTTATTTATGTTCAATACAATGAATACAATACAATGCTTGCTGTGATCACTTTCCTTCTTGCTGTGATAACAAGCCACACACCAAGAAACAAGTAAACGATCGCTTCCACATCCTCCATTGTTGTGTGTGTTTTGTGAGTTGTGTCGCATTGAAGATGACGCCACTGCAGTTTTACCCAGCGTCGCTCCGACCAAAAAGCTGATCGCCCCGCCTACACTGCGTTGCTACCCCAGGTCCTAAAGTGTAATGGAAATGCGCCACGGCCTCGGCCGGCCAGCGAGGCATAGCAGCCCGAGGCCTGAGCGAGGACGCGTAGGGACGCTTAAACGGGGCTACCCCGTTGCAGTGGAAATGCGCCATTAGACTACCCTTATAAAGATTTCATAAATAATTAGGTTATTAATTAAGTTGTAAACACTTTATTAATCATTAAGAACCATTTATAAACCAGTTCTAACAGTTTTCATACGTCAACACAGGCTCACTATTTGGCAAGATGACAGCCTTATATTGGCTAGCTTACTTCGTCTTCTTCATCAGCCAGCATCCTTGGTATCTGTTGTTCAGTGAGTTTATTCCCCCCTTCAATCAATCAATCAATCAATCAATCAATCAATCAATCAATGTGTATTTATATAACCCAATATCACAAATGTTACATTTGTCTCAGTGGACTTCACAGTTTGTACAGCATATCAGTATGACAATACGACACCCTCTGTCCTTAGACCCCTTCCATCTTGATGTTTCTTGACATTTCTTTATGACCATTTATTTATGAATTACTAACATTTATAACTGCCAAAAGGGAGCCTTATTGTAAAGTGTAAAACACATTTCCATTATTAATGAGTTACTAACATTTCCAATAAGGCTTAGCAGTACAGATAAATGTGGGCTCACTATTTGGCAAGCAACCGGTCACAGTTGCCCTGTTTATCTCAAATCTTATAAAAGCTTACTAATGATTTATAAAGTTTTCACAACTTAATTAATAAATGAATTACAAACTATTCGTAAACCCTTTATAAGGGTAGTCTTATTGTAAAGTGGTACCGATTTTTCTCATGGCAGTTAGACTCTAGAGACAAACCAGGGGGCTTTGCTTTTAATCTGTGTCTGTCCATTTGGTGTAGTATTTTATCCAATATTACATTTGGTTTATATATTAGTCACTTTATTATGAAATGCCAGGTTGTAGGTCTTGGTTTGAACATTCAATTCTGAAAATAAAAAATCAACCATGTAATGATGATTAATGATTCATTTTTCTTTAATCCTGACATGACTAGAGTATATAGTAATTAAGTATGTCAATCTGTATAGGAAGACGAGTTAAGGGATAGAGGAGAAAATGTTATGGTATAATTACAGAGCCTGTCAATTTATGAATTGAGGAAATCAAAGTTAGTCTATTAACCAAAGTGCAGCCATCTAATAATGTACTATCTGTAATTAAAGATCAGAGGAAAATAACAGAATGAGAGGGGTAAATCCGGAATAAAGAAGCAAAGAGATTATAGAGCAGTGAGAAGGAAAGGAAGAAAGAGAAGACACGTTTAGGTCAGGATGGATATCCGAAAGTGGTTGTCCAACAAGAAGGCTGGTAGTTCTAGCAGCAGCAAAGATATTGTGGAGGCCGAGCTTCCAGAGAGGGATTTAGTTCAGAGCGAGTTAACTCCACCAGCCAGAGAAGATGTCCCGGCGGCGGCCAGAGCATCTTGTTCCACAATAAGCACTAGAATGGGTCAACAGTCGCCTCCAGCTCCATCTTTTAATGCCACTGCGCCTGACGATCTTGGGACAGAGGGGCCAACCCAGGTTATCCTGCAGTCCTACCCTGTCCGAATAATTAATGAACAAAACGCACCTTTACCAAGAATAGGTTTAATGGAAGAAAGTGGCTGGAATATTCAGTTGTGGCTGATGCTGCATTTTGCTTTGCATGTAGAAAGTTTAACATAGGGTGTAGTGCTAATGCAGACAAAGCCTTCACACAAACCGGCTTCTGTAATTGGAAATGTGCAACTGATAACTGATGTGTGTGTGTATGTCCCTTTAACGTTCAGCACTGATTGAGGGCACCTGGCTGTCGGTACGGCCATGAGGAGTGAAAGGCTCGAGCCAGAGACTTGCTTGCTCTCTCTGTTGGAGGATTTGTTTTGGAGAGCATACCTGACTTATGATTTTATTTCCCTTCACCTTAGTTTGGCATTCAACACTTTGCACGACCACATCATTTTCACACACCCGCACACATACACTACTGATCTTACTGATTAACACATCCCATTGTGGTAGCTCTGTTTAATTTAATGGTAATAATAAATATATTTCCTTACATCGTGTCCGTTTCACGTTTTTGGCCAAGAGCCAGGCCGTGACAGTTGTGAAAAAAAAGTCGCCCCCTCTGATTTTTTAACAGCCCCCTCAGTCATTTCATCCTGGAGCCTGGCCTGGTTAGTTTAGATAACTCAAACATATCCAGGGTTTGAACTGGCTTCGTAGTATAGGGCACAGGTGGCTGCATAGCAGTGCTAATGTCAAAGACACAAACATTATACATTATATTTTTATTTTACCAGGATGCAGTGACACAAATATTTGGGAATGCTTAGCCTTCCCTAGCCTACAGCACCCGCCGCCCCTGGTTTTAGGACGCGTCACTGCACCACTCTATAGAAGCCAACTCCATCGATCAAGCTGGCTGAAACTTTCTCTCCATCTTCTTCTCATGCTCCCTGTCACTCTCCTTTAACTCCTCCGGTGACTTTCTTTTATTTGAAGATTGTTTTTTGCACGGCGCTTGACCGGTTTAAAATTTAACCGATTAAAAACATTTGGCGAATGGTTAGGTAGCGCGATGATCTGTAGTGAAGGAGCGCGCTCCCGCTCACGGGAGCCTGCTCGCGCTGCGCTCCGCAGCAAACAGCTGTTTGCTTTTCACCCAACAACGACAACCGACTCACGGAACGCTATGTTGTAGCGTTAATAAACGAAACAATTTAACTAAATTGCTAGTCAAGATACCAATACCACAGGTATTCCGTGCCAGCGGGCCATTTAATGTCGAGCCCTGCCGGTTACCGGCCGGCCCACATCGTCCGACCGGCCCACTTCAGTACCGGCCCACCGGGATTCGTCCCGAACGTCCCGATGGCCAGTCCGCCCCTGTGTGTACACATATATCACTTAAATTATTCAAGACATCCTTTGTACTGAAGTATTCAAAAGTAAAAATTGCATGTTTAATATAAATTATTTGCTGTGGCCAATTGTTTTCATTGCATTTACAGACCCGTGTAACTCTCTGATACCACCCAATGAATGCATTGATTTGCTTGTAGAACCACGCTACACAAAACAGATAGCAACACCTATAAAAACTATTTTAAAAAAGGGGCTACTGTATCAACCTATATAAAGTATATACATATAGTTGTTCTCCCTGCAGGAGAGGGGAGCATGCTTTGAGATCAGCTGCTAGGCTGCAGCGGGGAGAAGATGGGGACAAAAAGAGATCTCCGTCCTCCGTGTTTTATTCTTATAGAAGTAAGAAGAGAGGTAATGGGGCAGAAACCCTCCTTTTTACGCAGCGGTCCAGACATAGACATCATAGCTACGGCGACACATAGGCTATTCAGTTGCCAGTTACTTTTGGCATTAGGGCAGGGATATCTTTCAAGGTTTGACATAATGAATTGTGCTACTTTTAAAGCAAGCAACGATGTTTTCAAATCTATAATCAAAAAGCTCCTCAAAAACACTATAGAAGCAGTTCCTGCCGTTGTTACGTTAGTTCAAACAGTAACAACGGACTACTTTTCTTAGCGGATGCATGTCAATTTAAATCAATACATAAAACTATTTTTTAAATCAATAAAATCTTTTTCTAAATCCATAAAAGCATTTCAATTATTATTGGGAGTCATGTCGTTACTTTGTTGAGAATGTGGCCATGTGTAATAAGCGGGATAATGTCCACATTGCACATTGCATAATGTGCCTTCATGCCGATCTAGATCCCTCCGCCAAAACAAAACAAAAAACCTCTCGTTCGCGGGCGAGAGCCGGCTCCCGTCGTTCACTATAGGAAACGCCCCTATAGGATCCGCCCCTATACGATCCGCCTCCTTGCTGCGGTCTGCAGCCAGACTCTATTGGGTTTGTTTGCAGAGCGGTTGTACATATGACGGGCCTTTAAGTGGCGCTGTACTTCCGCCACAAAATACACCAAAAGCAGCGAATAAGACCTCCCGAGCGAGCATGGTTGCCTTGTTGCCATTCTCTTTATTCTCAGCGGTGGATTTAGCAACATGTAGTTCTCCATGTCCACTTGTTGCTGATGATTGTGGTAGAGGAGCTGTAGATTTGACACAGAGGTGGGGAGAGGCAGGGCTCTGACTGTTTTTGGCGGCCTCTGCTTCTCTTTTTCTCCCTCCCCGAGGCGAGCGTGTGTTTTCATTAAAGGGGAAAGGAAACACCAATTACAGTTATAATATTCCGGTAGTTTATTCATTTTACAATGGATATTGATCGTAATATTTATTGTATATGATATTACTCGCCAAAAGAAAATTAATTATCCGCCGGCCGGGTGGGGAATTCCGGGACCAGGCCGCCACCATTAGGGGAGTCCCAAATGGTGACGTCACTGGCTGTGTTTTCGCTCCACCTGAAGTCAACACAACGTAGCAGATATGGCAGCGATGGAGGAATTTTGCAATGAGATCGACGTTTTGAACGATGAATTTGACTATTCGTCGGGAGATGACATTGATGTGGAAGCATCTACAGTTACCAGGCATCCCATGGCCTATGCTTATGAACCGATTCGGTCGAATAGAGTGGCATACGATCCGGAATAAAAAAATTAAAAAAACACAATGCTAACAGTGAGCCTCTGAATTAGCCCCGAGCGAAAATGCTAACCTATTACTGCACCGAAAATCACTCCTAGCTCCCTTATTACTTATCCTAGCCGCACATCCAACACATCGTTTATGATCGCAAGGAGACACAGAATCTAACGGTGCCCACCTCAACACTGAAAGATACAAACTCGCGAGGTTATCCACAAAAACGTACATCAAAACAAGTGGCGCTAGGTACTAACATACGCCAGGCTAACGGCTTACCTTCCTCATTGTCTGGTCTAAACTGGTCTTCAATGGCATTACAACGATAAAAACGATGATGTAGTTAATCCATAGGTTAATATCCAATGGGGCTATGTCCCCTTTGAAATGTTCTGATAATCTATAAGCAATACAACTGCAATTCCGTTATCTGCTGTCCGCTCTGTGCTCCGTGCGCTCTGGGTCCTGCAATACCATCCATCAATAGCAATACTAGCCTTTTTAGGGCTGTTTTCGACAGATGAGCGTGTGTATGCCAGTTTAATTAGTTGAGCTATAGAACACCCCCAATTCTCTATTGTACGTCATAATAGCTACCATTTAGTTTGGACGCGATTGCGTTAATTAATAAGGTCACACTGTGTCAGTAAATACATGTGTGAGCTAGTAATCTGGTAGTGCTGCAATATTAACCTCTCTCTCGGCAGCTGAAGCAACTCGTTTGGTGGCTCGAACTTCACGTTTGTTGACACTGTCATTGTCTTGCGCGGCCGACGTGCTGGGACGGTCGGTGTTCCCGACTGCATACGTTGAGAAATCGAATATTGTGGGAACAGATCCTGGCTTCAAATCCAATGTTTTGTATTGAACCAGGCATCCAGACTGGACTTTGAGCAGCTTCTCATCCTTTAGTGGCAGCCTATGGAAATGTACTTCTTCCTTCTTTGTATAAAATCCATTTGTGCAGCCTGGGGCAATACAATAAACTCCTGACGACGACCGTTTTCTTGTAATGTAAACTACTGGTGCATTGCACGCCATGTTGTTTGTTATTGAGCTTTGGCCCAGGAAGCCGTATCCAATCAGTGACGTCACTGGGAAAGTCCTGGAGCAATGGAAGCGCCCATGGTCATTAGGCACATATTTCAAAAAGTAAATTTGCGTATCTCGATCGTTTATATTGGAAATAGACTAGATAAATACATTTCCTAATGGTAATATTGTCGCATGGAAAGCAGTTTGAAAAGTGTTTCCATTTCCCTTTAAAGCGGCTTCTCCCTCAGGATTGTTACCAGAAATCAGATTTACTTTCATTCGAATACCTTGTCTTTATTTTGCTAACAGCGCACTTCACTCTTTGCACTATTTACATTTCATCGTACATTTTCTTGCCAAACTGCATAGAAATTGATGTAAGCTTGCTTAACTCACTTCCCTTTTCATATTAAGTGCACTGCATGAGTATCCTCATGAAGGGATTATTTCATCATGTTTTTCAAAAGCTGAACTATTTTACTGCTTGTCTGTTTTATATTTTGTACCAAATAGGCTACTATACAAGTAGGCTACTACCATACTAATAGGCTCAACACATATTTTAAGGCTTTGTCCTTCAAACCAAGTGTTGAACTTTCCTGTCGGCACCCAGACCGTGGTCGAGGAAACAGGGGGGGATGACTCTCTCGTCTCCCAGGGCAGAAGGAACACGCTTCGGGTTCAATAACCCACTTTATCAAATCACTGGAGAGAGGCGAGCTCGTCTTGGGAGGTCATCGTATTTATTTAGTTCTTCCGTTTCACAAGATACATCACAGACCTATGCTTTTTCCTGCTGCCTCGTTTCATTTCCAGAAAACATATTCACCGCTCGCTCACTCTCGCTCTACCATAGAAACTGAAGTATCCAAGCTCCGCCCGATACTTCGTCATGAATCAAGCCCACGTCTGTTGCGGCTTTCACACCAGCGCTTTTCAGTTTCTAGCTCCGAGCGGGAGCTTTTCTGGTTCAGCTCCAGTTTCCCTTTTCAGCTCCCGCTCTGTGCACACCGCCCACTGGCGCCCCAGAGCTGCCCTTGCTGCGTCATGACGTCACCGTTTACATCGCTGATTTGCCCCCCAACGGCAGCTCACAACAACAACTGCGTCGGGTCGATGATCGTGTTGCTTTTAATCACACGAAGCCAGAATAAATTGAATAACGACTTCTCCAACCGTATACTTTTCTCCAGAGTGCCGTGGTTAATTGTTTATTAATGTGTTTCTGCAGCATTTACCGACCGCTGCAGTGCTGCTCTTCCACAGGAGTTTATTCTCCCGTTAGCTCCCGGTTAGCTCACACTGCAGCGGCCGCTCTAAAGTATTCACTGTCCGACTCACACAAGCAGCTGATGCATATCCCCAGTTCCCCTTAGCCTAAGTGAATGTGTGTCAGTCTGAATTGACACTGTTTGGTATCACAACGCTGTTATGAAAGTTTCTCTGGTATAAAACGGGTGATGTTGGCATAGCAACCGAAGCTAAACTGACTACTTGCATCCGATAGCTGCAATAATACAAAACAACACGTCTGCCTCTCTCCACAATGATCGATAACAGCGAACGGATGGTCAAAGTAAGGCACAAATAAACAGAATCACACGAAGCCTGGTTAGTGTTGCCTGACTTTATAAAGTGTGTTTATAGGCACTACTGCTTGTAGGCAGGCATAACAGTCGACCCATGGGAGGTGGGTTTAGTTTCCTGCACGCCTCGACGTAAGAGAGACGTAAGCGACGTCACCTCTTAGCTCCAAAGCTCTTGCCTCTGGACCGACAATTTTTTGGAGCTGGAAATGAAGCGGATTCCGGAGCTAAGAGCCGGCGCAGCTCCGGTGTGAACTGGAAAACCCAGCGCTTTTCAGGCTCTAGCTCCGAGCCGGAGCTGAAAAGGCGCTGGTGTGAAAGGGGCATGTGTGACTCAGGATTTACCAATAGAGTCTGTCTGCAGACCGCAGCAAGGAGGCGTTTCCTATAGAGAGGCGAAGTCACGCCCATCTACTTCCGGCCCATGGGACCCCGGAAGCGAAAAATTAACATTGAATTCAATGGAGAGAGAACACGTATCTTTTGATCCCGTTTGAATTGTGCCACGAACTACACATATGATGTTTGTCAATCTTAAACAATAAGTTCCATGTCAAAAAAGTCACATTTTGTCGTAAAACTGTTGAAATATAAGACTATGAAAAATACGCGACTACAAAGACTACAAATCCCAAATCCCATTCTGGCTCGCGTAAGTGATGTCACAGGCGATAATTCTCCAAGTGGTTGCGACTCGTAATTAAAGCGAAGAAGAAGAAGATCTCATAACCGATTTATTCCCTCCAATAAATAAGAGATTTCTAAAAATAAATTCACTTTTACAAGATGCATGTGTGCTTTGTACCAGGTTGTAATCACATAAGTGATCATACCACTTGCTCGTTCTATCGATTCCCGTCTGATGAAAGGACCAGGAGTCGCCGGATCAGAGATCTCAGGTAATACACATGTTGTGCATGGAACACAGTCAAGTTAGCTAGCTAGTAGCGACGAGTAGCGAGCACGTTAGTTAGCATTACATTACTTAGCCTTGTCATTTTTAGTAGCCTTACCATGAAGTTATTATTTTATTACATGAAGTAAGAGTAAGAGTAGATGGTAAGTATTTCGTGAAACATTTGAAGAGTAGCCTATACTGCGCCATCCACCGGGTGCTATGGAAGCAGTCAGGGAGAGTCGAAGGCAGGCAGGGAGCTTTGCATGACAGATTCTTCTGGACGTGTTTCATTGTGATGACAGTAAGGGTGAGTCAATCTGTTTGTTGGAAAGACAGTAGTTGAGTGATTACTGAGAGAAAATTATTAGAAGGGATAATTATTCAAAGTGTTACTGTTGTGTTACTTTAAAGTGTTGTTACTGACCTTTTTCTCTTTTATTTCCTTTCCCTCACCTGTAACTGCTGAGACCCTGAGGAACATGCACACTGACCTGCTCTGGCAACCTGATTTCCACTGTACGTAATAGTATTTGGTCATGGTATATTATTTATATACATCAAAGGCACAATGCACCCCCCAGAGACACACATGTATTGAGTGTGATATTGTGCATAGGTCAAGTGAAATCATCTTTACACACTAGAAAACTGTAGGAGCGGCAACTTGTTTTGAAATTGAATTTTTAATATCCGAAAATGAAGTTGATCTGTTTTCTTTATTCTTCTCTCTTCCCAGCTCCATCCATCACCATGCTCTGTTCCTGCAGGTCCTGCTTGCTAATCATTATGCTCATATGTTTTCACTAGGGCTGTCAAGTTAACGCGTTAATAACGCGTTAACGCAAAAAAAAATGAACGCCACTAATTATTTTAACGCGATTAACGCATGTGTATTTTTTTCCTTGGCCGCCCCGTAGTTTCAGAGCGCATCGAGTTTAAAATACCGTCTACAAGCTGATGCTGACAGCCCCGCTCCTGCTGCCCGCTTGTGGCAGACCACACTTCCACGCTCACCGGCAGGCACCGACTGGCCATCTGGAGGGTGTGTGTATGTGTGACCCGAGTGAGCGAGGGAGAGACCTTACGTGCATTGTTGTTGTTAGCATCTGGTGCTAGCTAGCTGCCCTAACGGATATAAGGAGCTGTTTAAATGAAAACAGAGGAGCGACATGTCGCCACAACTGCGCCGAACACTTGACTTTATGCAGGAAGCAGACAGCGGGACATTGTAGGAGAAGTGAGCACACTCAGCTAGTGTTAATGCGCGCAACATGATCGCAGCGTCCAGGCAGCTCCCGTTCGAGCATATGCCTTGAGTTGCACATAGCTCCAACGATCCATCACACACACACACACACACACACACACACACACACACACACACACACACACACACACACACACACACACACACACACACACACACACACACACACACACACACACACACACACACACATTGTATTGTATGAGAGAGGTTCCAGGTTGTTGTGTTTAATATTCATGAGAATATTTGTCATTGTTCAAATGATAATAAACATTAGCATAAAGCATATTTGTCCACTCATATGTTGATAAGAGTATTAAAAACTTGAAAAATATTCCTCTAAGGAACATTTAGAACAGATCAAAAATGTGCGATTAATCGCGATTAACTATGGACAATCATGCGATTAATCGCGATTAAATATTTTAATCGACTGACAGCCCTAGTTTTCACACAATTACAAATAAAGTCAATGTATTGTATGACATGAAGTTGTGCTTCATTCGGAGTCAATAATACATTCATTCTGCCTTCAACTGCACAATGACTGTGGACTGCACCGACATCCATGTAGCTGCCCCCCAGTAAGATGAACCAAGCAAAGAGGGTCACTATCATGCCCAAGGACATCCAGCTGCATCCGCGGAGAGAGGGCTTAGACTGACCCGAGACCAGCACACCCAAACACAACGGCTCTTTTAAGAGCCACCTACAGTTTCAAAGAGTTGCAATCCTACGTTATTATAATGATTCAACTGGTTCATGTGTCACTTAGTTTACTGAACCGTGATGAATGAAAGTGAGGTAGTGGTTTAAAGAAGTTACAAAGACATTAATATATGAGTAACAGGTCAGTGTAAACACAAGCTTCTGTCAATTATGGATCATTCAAACTATATACAAATAATATGTAATAAAGTTCTAAAATAAGTATTCGGTATATTCCTTGATAGCTTTTGGAGAAGGTTGTTTTTAAGTTTACTAAAAATATATCGTTTCAACTGTTTCACTTTCTAAAAAGGAACAGGTGAGTAGAGCATTATTGAGTTTCTTATTCTGTCAGTAAATTATCCAAATGAAATGTTTATCATTATTTTAGTCAACCCTAAACAAATTGATTGTACCTTTTTAATAATGACCTTACATGGTCGGCAAAGTTAAATTAACTTCAATCAAATCTGTTCTGAGAAAAAACTAATAAATGTTTAAAGATAGGAACTTCCAATCCCACTGAAGAACAGTCCGTAGAGATTTAAAGGCGTAGTTGTAGTTCAGTCCAACGTTTCATTTGGATTCATTTCTCCAACAGTCAACTATTTTCATAAAGAATATATATATTTTTCAAAGTCAACTTTATTGTCAATCTTACTCAGTTTGTGTTTATAGACAGAGAGATCAAAAAGACGTTTCCAACAATCCCAAATACGAAAAATTAAATTATACAATCTACAGATATGTAATGTATACAAATATATATATCCTATATACACCATCATGTATAATGATGGTGTATGATGTAGAAGGAAGTGTGGTAGATAACAAGTAAATATAGAGTTACATACAATGTATGTACAGCAAAAGATGGAATAACTAAGAAGCACGCAGTATAATAATAATTACATGCAACAATTAAATAACTGCTCAGCGTCTCCACCACAATCCCAATCTGCTGTGTCCTGTTTTCCTCCCCTCTGCATAACACCCATCGCACATACGGAAC
This sequence comes from Pseudochaenichthys georgianus, assembly GCF_902827115.2. Classification (NCBI taxonomy): domain Eukaryota; kingdom Metazoa; phylum Chordata; class Actinopteri; order Perciformes; family Channichthyidae; genus Pseudochaenichthys; species Pseudochaenichthys georgianus. The sequence continues at coordinate 11,816 of NW_027262183.1, read as the reverse complement.
ACAACGCAGAGTCTGAGGGTGTTAAGAGTATGTTTATTTAAATGTCCTCCTCTCTACTGGCCAACACAGGGAGCATATGCTGGGTGTAGAATTGTTCCAGGAGGAGGAGATTTCCATGCCATGCAGGGTCTTTGGGGATGAGGATGATGATCGCCTCCTTCGTGGTCCACACAACAAAGTAGCAGAGACTCCGGTCTGTGATGTGCAGCTGCCCTTGGACCTGGTGCCAGTATGGGTGATATATGACCCACCCTCCTCACGGAGACAGAAGGATGGTAACTGGACTGCCTCCGCGATGGTCATGTTCATGTCACCAAAATCCTTGAATCTACACACAGCAAATAAACTCAAATGACACAACGAGATGTAAAAGGAGATCACACATACAGTATAGTCGATATAAAACTGGCCGCTTCAATCTGAAGAGCAACTAAAACAAAACACGGGAGTTTACCTTGTTCTTGTGAACACTAATGTTATCCACAGCATACACACAGACCACGAAGTTCTAAAGGAGAACACTAGTTACTGAAACAAAACACGTTAGTGTACCTTGTTAGCTAATGTTAGCTAGCTGACATTAACGTTACACATTGCACTCATATTACTCACCAACATCTTGTAAAGCCGGTCCCGCTGCTCTTACAGAACCGACTAACTCCCCTTTCGTGTATGTACAGCTCTCAATGTGTCCAGACTTGTAGTCACCTCGTTTTATACTTTTATTCTCATTCTGAAAGAAACAGGTGAAATTTGCTAACGTGACGGCCATCTTTGTGATGGTGACGCGTATTGTGCGAGACGAGAGACCTGTAGTTCACTCAGCGGTTTCACACAAAAAAATGTGTAACTTCACAGTTTTACGACACATTTTAATTTTTTTGACTTGCAAAATATTATTTTAAATTGACGGATGGATGGATTGACAAACATCATATGTGTCATTCGTGGCACAATTCAAACGGGATCAAAAGATAACCTTTCTCTCTCCATTGACTTCAATGTATAATTGTACGCTTCCGGGGTCCCATGGAGGCTCCCGGAAAGGGAGGGACTTCGCCTCTCTATAGTGGCGTTTCCTATAGGGCGTTTCCTATAGGGCGTTTCCTATAGGGGCGTTTCCTATAGTGAACGACGGGAGCCGGCTCTCGCCCGCGAACGAGAGGTTTTTTGTTTTGTTTTTGCGGAGGGATCTAGATCGGCATGAAGGCACATTATGCAATGTGCAATGTGGACATTATCCCGCTTATTACACATGGCCACATTCTCAACAAAGTAACGACATGACTCCCAATAATAATTGAAATGCTTTTATGGATTTAGAAAAAGATTTTATTGATTTAAAAAATAGTTTTTTGTATTGATTTAAATTGACATGCATCCGCTAAGAAAAGTAGTCCGTTGTTACTGTTTGAACTAACGTAACAACGGCAGGAACTGCTTCTATAGTGTTTTTGAGGAGCTTTTTGATTACAGATTTGAAAACATCGTTGCTTGCTTTAAAAGTAGCACAATTCATTATGTCAAACCTTGAAAGATATCCCTGCCCTAATGCAAAAAGTAACTGGCAACTATGTCGCCGTAGCTATGATGTCTATGTCTGGACCGCTGCGTAAAAAGGAGGGTTTCTGACCCATTACTTCTCTTCCTACTTTTTGTCCCCCTCTTCTCCCCGCTGCAGCCTAGCAGTTTATCTCAAAGCACGCTCCCCTCTCCTGCAGGGAGAAAAACTATATTTATATACTTTATATAGATACAGTAGCCCATTTTTTTAAATAGTTTTTATAGGTGTTGCTATCTGTTTTGTGTAGCGTGGTTCTACAAGCAAGTCAATGCATTAATTGGGTGGTATCAGAGAGTTACACGGGTCTGTAAATGCAATGAAAACAATTGGCCACAGCAAATAATTTATATTAAACATGTAATTTTTACTTTTGAATACTTTAGTACAAAGGATGTCTTGAATAATTTAAGTGATATATGTGTACACATATAAATAATTAGTCAAAACAGGGCTACATTTGATTTAATTAAAAGGTATAATATGTGGTAAACTGAAGAGCCCTTTGGGAGCCGAAAGAGCCGGCTCTTCTTGGTGAGCCAAATGATCCGGCTCAGCAAGAAGAGCCGGAATTCCCATCACTAGAACAATAGAGGCTTCTCAATACTCAAATTTCCCCTCCTCGACTCCTCGACTCCTCGGTCCTCCCGTAGTGACCCGGAAATGAATTTCAGCGCGCCATTTTGAAGGACGTCTCATTTCTCTAAATGCACACCGAGGACCGAGGATCGAGCATCGAGGAGGCTCTCTGGAGGAGCTATAACCGAGGATACACTGATGGTTCCTCCACGGCTCCTCCGCGGATGCATTTCCGGGAACGGTGGAGGCGTGACGCACGGCCGGACTTATCTCAGCCAATGACAGCTCTGCATGCATCCCCTGGATATTATTTGAGAACCTGCTCTCATCGCAACGCGATGTTTACAGTGAGAACAGCTGTGAGGTCCTGCAGAAAGCAGAGCAGTGTGTAAAATATATATCACTCAGTATAACAGGCCTACTCTCTTTATTTGCTTTAGTTTAGTAGATATCTACAAAGAGTCCATATTTTTCTAAAACCATTTAGTGCTTCACATAATAAAATACACAACGGCTGTAGCCTGATTATGCTTTAGCAGCTGTAGGTGTGTGTGGTACAGTATGTAGGTGTGTGTTGTACAGTGTGTAGGTGTGTGTTGTACAGTGTGTAGGTGTGTGTTGTACAGTGTGTAGGTGTGTGTTGTACAGTGTGTAGGTGCGTGTGTTGTACAGTGTGTTGTACAGTGTGTAGGTGCGTGTGTTGTACAGTGTGTAGGTGCGTGTGTTGTACAGTGTGTAGGTGTGTGTGTTGTACAGTGTGTAGGTGTGTGTTGTACAGTGCGCAGATGCCGCGGACAGACGGGTCTCAGTTGGTTTGATGTCCTTACTTTTAATACTTGCAAATACAACTTTTGGCCCGTAATTTCAATTCCCCATTTCAGCGACCAGAGAGAGAGGGGGGGGGGGGTATATCCAGTCTCTGACTGTGTTACGTTATTATGAGAGTGCTCTCATACTTTAAATTGTATATATTTATATAAATATATTTGTGTGTGTGTGTCCGCATCTGTAGCCTGTTATTGTCTCATTATACCGCACTCTCAATGAATTCAAATAAAATATGTGGGGGAACAATGTTCAGCTGATCTAACAGAGATTATAAAATATGACAAAACACTCGACAGCTGATGCAGCTGTTGCCACGTCATAATGAACGGACGTCGCTTTAATATGACCGCTCAGAGGAGAGGAGTTCTCATTTCTTTAAACGTCTGCTACTTCCCCTCCTCTCTCCTCGGTTCCCCTCCTCGGTCCTCCGCTCGCATCTCCTGTGGGCGGGTCTAAGTCTCGAGGAGGGGAGTCGAGGAGGGGAAATTTGAGTATTGAGAAGCCTCTATAGACTTCTTCTGCGAGGATTTATAAAAGCAGCTGGATAAAAAAAGTTAGGAAACGCCCCTATAGGAAACGCCTCCTTGCTGCGGTCTGCAGACAGACCCATCTCGGATTTACAGTAAACTCCTCCACATTTCCGCAGGAGGAAAACACCGAAGATTGTCCAGGCGCGTGCACCCTTCTCTTCTAAGGTAGACACGTCTTCAAATATCAAACAATAGGCCAACAGATATATGTTACCGTGTTAAATGTAATTTGGCATAAAAAAAATGTTGTCAAGCAACAAACAAGTTATACAAATAAAAAAACACTTCCGGGAGGTCTGGACTAAATCAAATAAGAATGTTCTCACAGTGCAGGATTTGTGTAAATGTGGACAGTGAATATGTCGTTGGTTGCAGCGTAACCGTTTTTAGATTATTGACAGGTGTTGAAATTATTTTCATATAGGCTAATTAAAAAAAATAACAACAGCATAGTTCTCATGAGAGTTTTGTATTCGTATAACTTTAGAATAATCATTGACGACCAGACAACGTTTTATTGAGCCATTAATTTCACAAAGCCACTTGTCAAATATAACGATGTGATATGACGCTCCATCGGCGCACATCAAATACCTGTTTAAATTTCAATTAAGCTTACAAGCAAACTACTACAAATTTGACGAAAATCTAAAAGTATTTAAAAATGTCTTTGGCAGTGATTTTTGTAAAGAAGATCTTTGATAATTTAGCTGCAAATAGAAATGTTAAGGGAAATCTAACTGCCTATCCCCCCCCTCTCATAGATACAAGAATGATCTGCTGTGGTCTGCTCACTTCCGGGAAGGAACCAGGTAAAGAGTTATGAGAGTTTGGTCCATTTCAGAATAATATATATGATATGTTTTGATTATAATTATTGATGCATTAATATGTTATCATAGCTGGTAAATGTGCAGCTAGTTTTAATGACTGTGTATACTGCAGGGTATATTGTGAATTTACTCCAGGTGTAACTAGTCTGATTTAAGAGTTGATTATATTTCACATTATTAATTCAAATCTGTAAAGTAACTAAAGGTACAAAATAAATGTAGTGGAGCAAAATCACACGATTTACCTCTGAATTGTAGTGGTGTAGAAGTACACAGTAGCATAAAATAGAAATACTCAAGTAAAGAACAAGTCTCTCAAAATTGTACTTATGTGAATACTTGAGTAAATGTACTTAGTTACCTCTGGATTTTTGTAATACTTTTCTACTTCTACATATGTGCTATTTTGACAGGCAATCAGCAGTTAACATATCAGAGAACTTCAGTGTGGTTAATCATTCATATCTGTGTGTATGAATTCGTTTGTTCTTTTACTTTAATGAGGTTCTTTTAGTAGGTGTGTCTACACTTGGAAAAAGTTGTCCATGCAAGTGTGTGTTTGTGCCACATGGGGGCAGCAAAGTAGCTTTTCATGAAAAAAAAAAAAAAAACATGGACATTTATGGACAAGGAGTTTAGGAAACTTGACACATTTTATCTTGTTTCTCATCAGTTCCTCTGAAGAGTGTGGAGGTGGAGCTGGAGGTGAGGGACCATGTGGCTACAGTGGTGTCCACTCTGAACTATGAGAACAAGGAGGACAAACCACTGGAGGCTGTGTTTGTCTTCCCTATGCCTGGAGATGCTGCTGTCTGTCATTTCAGTGCTACGATTGGACAGACACAGATCGTGGCTGAGGTGAAGGAGAAACAGAAGGTGAGCTGGAGAAACACTCACTACCATGGAGCTTAACAACTCAGTGAACCTAGTGAATGTTGCTCAAAGTGTCCTCTGTTCCCCAGGCTCGTGAGGAGTACGATGACGCTCTGAGCTCCGGTCAGCAGGCCTTCCTGTTGGAGGAGAGTGATCAGAGTCCAGATATTTTCTCTCTGAGTGTGGGCAGTCTGCCTCCAGGAGAGAGCGCCTCCATCAGACTGGAATACGTCACTGAGCTGGCTGTGCAGGCTGATGAAGGGCTGAGGTTTGTTCTGCCTGCTGTGCTCAACCCTCGCTACCATCCACAGGGTAGGAAACCAGCCAACACTTTCATCAGAAGCCTTTAAGCTTTAGTGTAATGTAAACTATACCTGTTCATACAGAGGGGTTCATTGCAACAGTCACATGCAACAGTTCACTGTTTAAAAAAAGATTGCCAACACAATATTTCCTATCACCTGCTGTTGACTGTATTGTCTTGCGACTTCCCCAAAAGTCCTGGAGTGTGGCCATAAAAATGCTTATGTTCTCCTTTGGTTTAATTATCAGTAATAACTTAAATGGCCAACAGGAATACAATAGCAGCAAACTTACAATGAAAAGAAAAACTGATTAAGTCATGTATAATATATTTGTATTGTAATTAATTAATAGTAGGGTACATAAATTGAAACAGCTATAACATGACCTTATATGCATATTTACTATCGAATAAGCTTATTCAAAAACATACATTTATTTTAATATAATAGTTGGCATGTTTAAAGTCATATCAAGTCTTTCAGTTGGTAATTGCAATTTTCTTTCTCTGACCTCCCTTTGTCACTCACAGTTGCACTTGTTTTAAAATAGCATGCCTAACTGGTTGTTTACAGGTAGTGCAGGTGGCAGTGTCCAGGTGACCTCTGTTCCCGCCTCTCTGGTGCCCTACAGTCTGTCTTTCTCTGCCCGAGTGTCCTCTCCTCGCCCTGTCTCTAAAGTAGAGTCCAACTGTCCCCTGGACCCTCTGGAGTATCTGAACACAGAGCAGAGCCAGGCCACGGTGGGTAGAGTGCTGATGTTTCCATAATGTGGTTCTTCCTCTTTACTCAGATAATCAGTGTGTTTTTGGACCTGCAGGTCAAGTTGGCTGCAGGACACAAGTTTGACAGAGATGTTGAACTTCTGATTTATTACAAAGATGCCCATCAGCCCACAGCTGTGGTGGAGGCAGGACAGACCTCTGCCAAGTCTGGTGAGTACACTTTAGTGAAGGTGTCATCCTTCATCCATTGTCATCCACAAATGCCTTGATATGCTCTTGTGTCTTTTTGCATTATACCTCAGTATAATGACAATAGAGATTATTCAACATTTTTATTTTGAGTTTCTAGTGGTGGTGGTCATTAATTGTGTCTCTCCTGTGTTTCAGGCACTCTGATGGGGGATCCAGTGGTGATGCTGAGTCTGTACCCTGAGTTCCCCCAGGCTGTGATGTCTTCACTCGCCTCATGTGGAGAGTTTGTGTTCTTATTGGATCGATCTGGCAGCATGCAGAGGGACCGTATTAAGAGTGCCAGGGTATGCATTATCTTTTATTTGTATGGTATAATCAGTCCTTTAGACATAGTGGCGTTACCATCTATTCTCTCCTCTCTTCAGGATACTCTGCTGCTCCTGTTGAAGAGTCTACCAATGGGCTGCTTTTTTAACATCTACAGTTTCGGGTCCAGTCATGAACACATCTTCCCGTAAGTCACTCACTATTGCCCAACACATTCATTCCTGTCTTTGGTGTTAATGGTTGAGCATGAATATGCGCATTGGTTGCAGTAAGAGTGTGGAGTACAGCCAGGAGACCATGGAAGAGGCTCTGAAGAAAGTTGGAGAGATGGAAGCAAATCTGGGAGGCACTGAGATCCTGAGGCCCCTCAAAGACATTTACAGCCATGCCTGCATTCCCAATCAACCTAGACAAGTAATACACACATACACGTTAGACAGGTTGTGAACATATTTCCCCACACATTCAGCCACACCTTGTTCTTTGCAATTTACCGTTTAAACCACGTGTGTTGCTAAAACAGCAATCTAACAAGGCTTTCAGAGAATTAAGTGGATGACTCAACACATGCTGCCCATTTTTGGGTGTGATGTTATGTTTCTTTAAGTGCTATGTAAACTCTCCTCCTTAGCTATTTGTCTTCACTGACGGAGAAGTGGGGAACACCAAAGAAGTAATCAATCTGGTGAAGAAGAATTCAGGTTCCCACAGGTGAACGCACCAAAACACAGCAAACGATCACAGAATCCACAGAATATGTCCCATGTTCTAATGCTTTGTGTTGTGTAGGTGTTTCTCTTTCGGGATTGGGGAAGGGGCCAGCTCTGCTCTTATCAATGGGTTGGCCAAAGAAGGAGGAGGTCACGCTCAGTTCATCACAGGCACTGACAGGATGCAACCCAAAGTAAGACATCACAGTCATTATATACATTTAAAGAAAAGATGCAATTTGGACGGATGACATCATTACACATGTATTTAAATACATTTATTAAGAACCAAGTGGCTGTCCCTAATTTTTTTAATTACATTTTCTCATCAGGTGATGCAGTCGCTGCGTTTTGCTCTACAACCAGCTGTGGTGGATATCTCAGTGAAGTGGGATTTGCCGAAGGGACTCTCTATCACTGTTCTCTCACCACCAATCACTTCACTTTTCCAGGGTCAAAGGTCACTGATTTATGCCCAGCTCACTGGACAGGTAAGTGCAGCCCCATCCCATCCTTTAGATTTTCAAATGAGAGAAGCTTTATTAGCTTCTCTCTAGACCAAATGTATTTCAAGAATATTCAGGGTGCAAATGTAATGTGCCCTAACAATACAAACTATGGGGTTGTTAAGATTGAAAAGTAATAACGACTGTATTAAGTCAATTCGTTTTTATTACCTGAATGGTCAAATCAAAAGTTTCAGTAGAGACACATATGAAATATTGTGCTATACCTTACGATAATCCATGGGTGTGCTGCTCACTGTGGTGCTGCATATTAACTTTTAGTTCCATATGTCATTGCTCAGTATAGTGTCACAGTGCACACTTAGAGTGGGTGCAATTAAATGTAATCGAAACAAACTGTAAATGTTGAAGCCAAACAGAAATAATGTATGACTTTGAGTATTATTTGACCGTCACCAACACTGTGATGCTCTCTCAGAGTCCAGAGGCAGCAGAGGGCTCTGTGACGGTGAAGTACAGCCTGGCAGGGCATCCCTCTGAGAACAAGCTCCACTTCAGCCTCAAACCTGCAGAGGACTCTGGGTAAAACAGGCATTATTCAGAATTATTGTTATCTGTGAATTTAGATTATAATAATGATGAATGTTTAAGCCATTTTGCTAAAGTAAAAAACGAGGAATATTGGAGCAGTTACAATAGTAAAAGCATCTCCTGAATTGGATAAATGACACTAATGATCTTTTTGTCCCCCAATTGATTGGTATGACTTGTCTTGTATCATGTAATTTGCCCCAATTAAGTATATAAAGACATTTATTACAGCATTGCGCCTTAAGTGCATGACATAACTACAATTAATTACATAATATTTGCCCGACATTTGTATTGGAAGGACATTCTTTCCTTTGCTTTAGAGATGCCATTTTAAATCAACCCTATGTTTAAGACCTGTATGTCTTTAGATAAACTTGCATGTTGGACTCATACTTGATCGATGTTTACTCTCTCCTGTCCGCAGATTAACGGTCCACAGGTTGGCTGCTCTGACTCTGATTCGCTCCCTGGAGATGGAGGAGATGGAGCGCAGAGGACAGCCAGATGAAGGAGTGAAGAAGAAGGTGGTGGAGCTCAGCGTCCAATCAGGAGTGAGCAGCACCTTCACTGCCTTCATTGCTGTCAACAAAGGCAACGGAGAGACGATTCAAGGACCCCTGGTGCGCCGAAATGTTCCAACATCCAGTAAGAAACGAGGCTCTATTGAGGTGCTTCTGGAACGTTTTGCATTTGGGGAGCACATACAAAACATTCAAGAAAATGGAGGATAAATACTAGTTTGCTATTTTTTCTTAATCGTTCCCTTGAATTGTTGTGCTTACAGTAAATATATTTATTCCATGGTTTATTGAAAAGTGTTGCTTTTTGGAAATATTGTAAAATCAGTCAGTAATTTAAGTGACTTTTGCAAAAGACTATGACTTACAGTATGTATGTTTTTTTCCCCCGGAAGTGCCAATGATGGCCATGTGTGGAGGTGGTCCACCTGGTGGTCGAATGATGGGTCATATGCCAAGTAAGTAACAAGCCACTTTCAACACACCGTGTTATTATAATTACAGTTATTATGTAATAATGTATTGTATTTATCTTTCTCAGTTAACACTGAATCATATTTATTTTGTAAAAGATTTACATGTAAAACATATCCTGTGGGTTTATTTCTAAATATAAACACCTATTGCAGTTTCTTTCTAAAACATTTATATTTACACGCATGCATTCAAGTGATTTGCGAAATGTTTGCATTTGAGTAGCTCAATTTTCTTTTGCTTGTAAAAAATTAAGTTAATATTAAAAAATGTAAAAAGCTTTCAAACAGTCCATTGATTGCACATTATATATACTCTGCCAAAATTGTAAGCCTTATGAATTGCATGTGTATATTTGAGTATTTGTTGTGTTCCTCTGTTGACATCTGTGAGTGCAGTACATACTGTATGTGAAACGTATACAAATAATTGTTGCTTCTGTAAGTCTTGTGTAATCAGCCAATGACTTGAAAGATATTGGCAAGAGACCGGGGATACATTTTTTTTTTTACTGTGGAATGATAGGAATGATGAGCTGCTCAATATCCATGAGGAAAACAAGTAAGAAACCAAAGCCTCTTCTCATCACACATATTTTTTTATCTCAGTATTTACTGTGAACATTAGACACAAGACATTGTTTACATTATTACTAGCTTCACATTAGAACTAGTCCCTATGGTCTATTGGAATACAGTACATACTGTATCTAAAACATATATAGATAATTGTTGCTTCTGCAAACTTTGTGTAATTGCCAGTTTATTCAAATGACATTTGCAAGAGACTCATTATTGTTTTCTATGGAATGATGGAAGAACGCTTATGTAAATCAATGGTAAGCCACGGAAGTAAATAACCTTTTACTTATCTCATAATGTACAGTTAATATTGCATTCCTCTTTTAACAACATTGTTGACATTATTACTAGCTTACTAGTACACAACAACAGTGTAGGGGGGATTACATTCCCATTTTACAACAAAGTAAAATACAATAATAAAATAAGAGTAATAACACTCATTAGATTATAAAACAAAGAGACAAAAACAGTCAATAGGATCGCTTCAACACTTCAGATAACTACGTTGACACCAACCACCAAAAACACATATAGCCACGCATATTTATTATTCCACATAATCCCACTCTTCTTTAGAGGTGATTGTTTTCCATTTCATCTTGTGCTACCTTTTGATTTTTTTTGTGGCTATCATTTATACTTTCATGGCATTTCATTACATTTCTAAGCTCATTCTTGTGTCTTTTGAACATGAAGGTCGCGTCCTATGTAGCTTATCATGTGATTCCCTGGACATTGAGCCCCAGCAGCCTCACAGAGACCCTCTGCTGCAGCTGGTCTCCCTGCAGAAGGCGTCCGGCTGCTGGGAGCTGGATCCAGCTCTGGCTGCTGCTGTGGGAAAGACCAGCGAGGAGGTGGAAAACACAAAACCTGCATCGGTGGGTTACTATTTGCTCATCTCGTTCTTTCACTTTGTTTAAACCAGGGGTGTCCAAACAGTTTTTACTGAGGGCCACATACAGAAACACATACAAAGGGCGGGGCCCCTCACTAGACGTATACTGCCTCATAGGTTAAGTTATAATTCAGCTAAATCAATCAAATGTAGGTCAATCATGCTTTCTACTTGAATATGATTCTCTCCAGAGAGAGAGAGAGAGAGAGAGAGAGAGAGAGAAGAGAGAGAGAGAGAGAAATTACCTCGAGGGCCGTACCAAATGGTCTCGAGGCCGGAGGTTCCCCACCCCTGGTTTAAAGCGATGCGATAGGAGCGGTTAGAGCGAAGCGATTACATGTAAAGTCAATGCAGAGACGCTAATTCGCTCCGACGGCGAGCATGAAGTGGTGGACGCGAGAGTTCAACTTGTTCAACTCGAGCGTCAAATTCACGTGGCGCGTTCTCACGGAAGCCAATCAGCGGTGAGGATCTCAGCCTGCCGTTACTGACGTTCAACCAGAAAACATCAGCCATTAGCTGTTAGCAGTTAGCACACAGAGATCACAGCTCCTCATATCTGTTCAGAAACTGTACAAAAGTTAAACAAGTACAAACCACAGACTGTCTGTGTCATGGCGAATACAGTCACTGGTTTATTTATGTCTGTAGGCCGTTGTTATGAGTGTGGAGTGAGCATATACAACGTTAGTTTAGCCTGGTCGACCCAATCTCCATTCAGAAAACAAGCATTTTCAAAGGTTTTTCGCCTGCCGTCTGTCTGCAGACTTGTCAAACATTAATTCATGGTTTTTACTAACCGGTATCAGTATGTTGTTACGTCG